>NW_026057577.1:10196413-10341507 GCF_023721935.1 Panthera uncia | reverse complement strand
CCTCGCCTCTCCCCTCGCCTCTCCCCTCGCCTCTCCCCTCGCCTCTCCCCTCGCCTCTCCCCTCGCCTCTCCCCTCGCCTCTCTCCTCGCCTCTCCTCCCTCCAAGTTCCTCTTCTGGCACAGACAAGAATCCTTTATTTAAAGCTTTGTGTTACTTTGTCTCTCTCATGACGCTTTTATGTCCTACTTCGTATTGTAATTACTTGATCTGCCCTTAAGGTTAAGCTCCACATTTGATTGTGTTTGGATTCCCCCTGGTACTTTTAACCTAGTAGATGTTTACTTTAAGTACCAAGAAATGAAGTGGGCTGTGGGAGTTGTAAGAAGGCTGTTACAAATGTGGAATAGAATAGCTGGGAGTACCAGAGTTTCAGTTGTAGGGAGGAACTCAGAATGAATTCTAAGTGTTAGCAAGATGAAAATTTGTTTGTGAGACCATATAAGGAATTGTAGACGTAAGGCCGGATGGGTAGGGTGGTGTCAGATTATAGAAGGTCTTGAACACTGTGCAAACTTGTTCTGTGAGGAACCACAGAAGGTCAGTGAGCAGAAAAATAATGTGATTTCCTGCCTGGTGGTTCCGGGACCCTAGTTCATGACTCCCAAGAAGTACTGGCCCTTTGGGTATCTGCCTTGTGCTTGCATCGTCACCAAGATAACCAGCATCTTTATCACAGTAACTTTATTTAACCCTCACAATAACCCCATGAGGGAGGTACTAATATCCACATTCTAGTAGGAGGAATGAAGCAGGCCAGTGAGTAGTATAGCCAAGATTTGATGCATTTCACTGGTTGTAGAAGTTAACATTTATTATAATTTTTAAAAATTTTGTTTTTAATGTTTTTATTTATGAGAGAGAGAGAGAGAGAGAGCGAGCATCAGTCAGGGAGGGACAGAGAGAGAGGTAGACACAGAATCTGAAGCAGGCTCCGGGCTCCGAGCTGTCAGCACAGAGCCCGACTCAGGGCTTGAACTCATGAACCATGAGATCATGACCTGAGCAAAGTCAGAGGTTTAACTGACTGAGCCACCCAGGTGCCCCGAAGTTAACGTTTATTATAGTAGGTGAGGAGTCTGCTTGAACCAGAACCTTGGTACAAGCTTCACTTTCGCTTTCCAGTATGCTGAGCAGTTACTCTAGAATTTGGAGCAATTGTTGATGAACCTAAACTGAGATAGAAGGGAAACCAGTGAGAGAGATGAATTTTAAAATACACTCTTACTCTTTCAAAATTAAAATGTTCTTCGTTGTGTGTCAACTACACTTCAATTAAAAAAAAAAAACCTCTTAAGACATTCTTAAACTTACATAAATTAGTACATTGTGAAATCTTACATTTTTCAGGTGAAATTTTTTTTTTTAGTGACTGATTCATAGGATCAGCTGATTATTTGAAATTAATTGTAAAACTCTGAATGCTTTTTTTTGTTTTTTTTTTTAAGTTTATTTATTTATTTTGACAGAGAGCACAAGCTGGAGGGAGGCAGAGAGAGGGAGAGACAGAATCCCAAGCAGCTTCTGCACCATCAGTGCAGAGCCCGATGTGGGGTTCAAACTCACAAACTGTGAGATTGTGACCTGAGCCGAGCTCAAGAGTTGGACACTTAATCATGTGTGCCACCCAGGTCCCCCTAAAACTCTGAATGCTTTGTATATTGTGGGACATCAAGTTACTTGGCGTAGTAAACACTTTTTTTAAATCCAGATTTTATCAGTGCCAGTGCCTAGGGTCTTTACAGGATTTCCTATATGAGTCACATATTTTGTAGCTTAAGAGTTCTTTGATAACTGTGGTTATCTTTTGTTGAAACAGTCAGAGTGGTAAAACAAATCTGACACAACGTGGTAATGCTTCCTGGTAAGACTTCTCTGCTCCACCTCTGCAATTTGCTGGTCTGATGGTCTTCCAGAACACTTTTTGCCAGCAGGATGCGTTGGGCTCTAAATTTTAAAAGTTACACTGTTTTATTTCTAGAGATTTTTTTCAGTTTTGGTAACAGAGCTCTTTGCTTTTTGTTATTCTAAGTGCTAATATGTTTTAAAGACTCATTAAATTGTATATGGGAGCAGAATGAGGTTTTTCAACTGTGTTGTTTTGTAATATTTTTATATGGTGGTCACTATGGTTTTTAATTTGGATTTGTACAGTAAAAGGATTTTTATTTCTTTCATAAATTGTTTCTGTTTGAAAAGCTCTATGCTTTTCTAACGTCTTAAGACTTAAGTTATAAGTGATATGGTTGATGACATTTGAAGTTCAAATAATTTGGTTTATTTGTGTAAAAGCACTACTTCCCTGAAGCTTTAGGTTTGCAGGATAAGTTTAAGAATTGTGTAGCCTGCAAAGTATGTGATTATACTTACATTGAGTCATGTAAAATGGAGGTTTGCTTTTTCAATCAGGTGTCAGTACAAATCAGTATAAACATTGCATTTTCCTAGTTCCTGAAACCTTGCATTAGATTGCTTAATGAAGTAAGTTTTCAGTTTACTAGTTCATTAACATTATGTTTATTTTGAATTTAGAATCCTGGAACAGCTCATCCTTATGATAGTGGCCACATAGCAATGACCTACACTGGCCTTTCGTGCTTAGTTATTCTTGGAGATGACCTAAGCCGAGTAAATAAGGAAGCTTGCTTAGCGGGCTTGAGAGCTCTTCAGCTGGAAGATGGGAGGTATGGGTCACTCTTTGATTTTTTTTTTTTTTTTCCCTTTCTGTCTCTCTTTCTTTCTTGGAAAAATTTTATACAAGTAAAAAATGGGTACAGTACTGTACTAGAACTTTAGGGTTTATCATAAACCCTTATTAGAACCACCTGAAGTTCACTGTACATACATAAAGTTAAATGCCTAATCAAAAAAAGAAAAAAAAGATCCAAGATTTTTTATGTGAGTAAAGAGAAATCACACTAGCAGAACTCCTTTCTTCCTCTCTCTTTTTAAGTGACACAGTAAATAGATTCATAAATAAGTGGTTGAATGGTTTCATTTGTAAGACGGATTTTAATTTACCTTCTTGGTGAAAAAAATGGATATTTTGAAGAAAGCATACATTTAGTCTGAACTTTTATTACTTAAGACATAGTGATTGGGGGGAGAAAGGGATGAACACTGAATATTAGATGCTAGTGTAAGTGGTTTCAATGACATTTATAAAAGATAGAAAAAGAACTTAGCATATTTATTAATATTTGGTGGTTTGTATGGTATATCTAGAGTTTTAAGGGGTAAATTGTTTTCATATCTAGGAAATGACAAAGCAGTAGTGATCCTGTTTAGCGAAGAGATTTTGTAAACAAATTCTGCTATGTTGTTAAGTCAGTGCTCCATCTGTTAATAGCTCTATTTTCCTGTCAAGGTTTAAAAACACTGCTCTCGGGGAGCACCTGGGTGGCTCAGTCGGTTAAGCGTCTGACTCTTAGTTTCAGCTCAGGTCGTGATCTCACGTTCGTGAGGCTGAGCCCCACATCAGGCTCTGCACTGGCAGCACAGGGGAGCTTGCTAGGGATTCTCTCTCTCCCTCTTTCTGCCCTTCCCCTGCCCGTGCTCGCGCTCGCGCGCGCGCGCTCTCTCTCTCTCTCTCTCTCTCTCAATAGACTTAAAAAAAAGACAAAAAACCTTCCCTCAGGCATGTGGCTGGCTCAGTCAGTGGAGCATGTGACTCTTGAGTTGTGAGTTCAGGCCCCACATTTGGTGTAGAGTTTACTTAAAATCTTGAAACACTGGTGTAATTAACTGAAAGATAAAGGTTATTGTCAAAGCAAATGATGATAAATACAATTAAAGAAAAAAAAACCACCCCTCTCGGTGAGGGGAAGACTAATGTAGACACATAAGATATTTTATCATTAACTGGAAATACTGCAAAACTGAATCTTGACCTCAGCCAGCATATGTGACTGATACCTCCAAGTTTCGGTGTAGTCTTTGATTATTGCCACTGTATCCCTGTTTATAAATAAAGAAATAGATACCAGGCACAGACTGCTACTTCTCTTAAAACTAATGGAATAGGTAAAAATTGAATTACAGCACAATATGATCAGTTAGTGGTTATCTACATATACATTTGGAAGAAATTTCACACATCAAAACTTGGGTTTGGGAATTTCTTACTATTCAGTAGGTCCTATGTTTTACCTGCTCCTTTCCCCCCATTCTCAGGCTAGTGTGCCACAACTGTGGTAGGGAGCAAATAAACTTACTCTGAGTGGTAGCATCTGGTAAGGAGTAACTGGTAGTGTGGAAAGCTACCCAGAAATCAGAACTTGGGAGCAGAGGGTGACTTAGAGATCATTTTATATTTTTCGAGTACTAGTTCTATTTGTTGACTTAATACAAGTAGTATATGGTTTTTAAATCTGTATTTAATAATAGGTTTTTCTGTGACAAAAGACATGAAGCGCGTGTTTCTCACCCACCCTGCAAGAAAATAAAAAAAATAAATTCTGCTGCCATGTAATCATGTGTCATACTGTTATTACTTCCAGTTTCTGCGCAGTCCCTGAAGGCAGTGAAAATGACATGCGATTTGTATACTGTGCTTCCTGCATTTGCTATATGCTCAACAACTGGTCTGGCATGGATATGAAAAAAGCCATCAATTACATTAGAAGAAGTATGGTGAGTTACGTTGATAAATCGACTATTTTAGATCATTATTGCTGCTATATGGGAGCTGCAGTAAAATGCACGTCTCCTCTTTCTTCCACCAAGAATCTGGAAATCAGGTTAGTAGCATTGCTTTTTAGATACTTTGTATAATCAGAACAGCCATATAGAAATAATTGTGAAGGGCAGATTGATTCATTGGCCATTAAAATTTAAATGTAATTTATGTCTGAAGAAACAAATGTCTTTACTAGAAAGAGATTGGTCAGCCCTAGAAGAAAAAAGAAGCAAAATCTCAAAGGCACATGCTTGATAAACTGTCCTCGCAGGGGTCAGTGGAGAGCCCTGGCCAAGCGTAGTAGAGATTTATGGTGTCTTTAAGGAGACTGTTTCTATATTTGGTGTGAGGTGGGAGTTCCATAAGTCATTTGACTAGCAGAGACCAAATATAACAAGATTGACTGGGCTAGCAATAGATTTTTGGATCATTTTTGTTAATACTTTGACGTGTGCTTTTTTTTTTTCAATCTAAGGTTTATTTTTAAGGAGAATATCAAATGGAAATGTTATTCTTTCACAGTACAATTTAATCTTCTCATTGGCAGTAGTAAGGAAAGCTCAGTCTCAGCCAGAATTATCTTTTGCTTTACTTTTTCGTCTCTTATATGAAACTGGAGACGTAGAAGTGTTGCTTCCCAAGTTTATTACTTCCCAAATACTGAGTTTTTAGTTTTAAAGATTAGACTATTTTCGGCTGTTAATTCAACTTTCACTTAGTATTTCAAAATGAAAATTAATTTCTTAGAGGAATGAAATTGTTTTTAATTGAATGTGTGAATGTGGATCAGATTTTATAGAATGTGGATCAGGCATTTTTAAAAGCCTGTGGAGTCCAAAAGAACAGAGCCTGAAAGGAGTTTTAAAAGAAACAGATTTATGTGCTGTAGAAGGATAGGTGATGATGTGGTTTGGCATGAACACTAAGGAAGTGACCCTGTGTCACTCCTCAGCGTGTTGTCTTTGGGAGTGTAGCATACTGACTTGCCCTGTTACCAGTGATAGTAACTTTTGATCACTCGATTAAGGTGGTGTATGCCGTATTTTTCTCTGTAGAGTTAGAATTTTTCCACCTAGAAGGATTCAGTATCTTGTGGCGAGATGTTTTGGAGACTGTCAAATAATCTATCCTTCATCAGACTTTATCCAACTATAATAAGATTGTCTGGGCTAACAGGTTCTTTGTCTGCTAGTGTTGGTATGCAATTGATTTTCCAGCTGTGTCATTTCTTCTGTAATTTTCAGTTGAAATTCTGCTTTTAGAAAAAGCTTTCTCTTTACCTCTGTCTATCCATATCACTTTGAACTCCAGATTCTTATTTGATCCAGTGGGCTATTACCTGTTACTATCATTATTTATTTTAATGGTCAGATTGTCCCAGATTCAGCCGGTGAGAACCCCTTCAAGCAGATGCTTGTGCCTTTTTTGGTCTTTCCCCCTGTATGCTTTGAGCAGCCCTTTGCTTTCTGCCACAAGATATTCCAGGTTCATCTTTTACTTTCCTAGCCATAGCCCAGGAATCGATCATTTTTTCAAGGAGCCCTGGTTCTTATTGGAGGATGGTGTGTAGAAATGAGGATTTGGGCCCTGGCTATGATCATGGTCCTGGGTAGCATTGCTTCTAGCCCCTCTCTCAGCAAGCCAAGCTAGGAAATGTGTACATGCTTGCGTCTATACGCAAACACACCCTCCCTTACACATACCTCTCTGTTACTTTACATATGTATTAAAAACCGTGAGTCCTGTTGATGCCTCGGATTTTAGTCCAACACCACAGAGTTCCTTTCTGTTTAATATTTATTTATTTTTGAGAGGGTGGGGAGGAAGGGAGGGAGAGAGAGAATCCCAAGCAGGCTCTGTGCTGTCAGTTAGAGCTCAATGCGGGGCTTGATGTCCTGAACCATGAGATCATGACCTGAGCCAAAACCAAGAGTTGGATACTTAACCTACTGAGCCACCCAAGCGCCCTCCACAGAGTTCCTTTTTAATCATCTTCCTTTTTTTGTTTTTTTGTAACTCCTTTCTCTGATGGTGACCAACCTGGTTACCGTTATCCAGAATACATGGTCTCTTTGTTTTGAACCTGAGGGTATATAAATCAAAATACCATATTTAAGAAATACTTGAGTTACTTCTTTTATTTCCCCCCTTTACTATGGTTATGTTATTTTTTTTAAATATAGTTGAGTTTGTTTCTGTTTGGGTTCCATTTTAGAGTTTGCCCCAATTTTGTTGATTTTTTAAAAAACTTAATATTTGGGGACGCCTGGGTGGCTCAGTCAGTTAAGTATCCGACTTTGGCTCAGGTCATGATCTCATGGTTCGTGGGTTCAAGCCCCATGTCGGGCTCTGTGCTGAGTGCTCAGAGCCTGCATCCTGCTTCAGATTCTGTCTCTGGCTCTCTCTGCCCCTCCCTTGCTTGTGCTCTGTCTCTAAAATAAATAAATATTAAAAAAAATTTTTTTAAACTTACTTAATATTTTAAATACTGACTTGGTTCTGAAAGTGAGAGCTGTACAAAAAGAGATATTCCAAGATGTGTAACTCCCTGTCTCCTGTCCCTTTTGTCTTTGCTCCCTTCCTAACTCCCCCTTTCCTAACATTTGTTGTTACCACCACTCTGTAGGGAACCAATCTCATTAGTGTTTGGTTTGGCCTTCCTGTATTTCTTCTTGATGAGCAGATATGTACATTTTTTTAAAAGTTTATTTATTTATTTTGAGAGCGAGGGAGACCATGGGGGGGAGGGGGAGAGAAAGAGAAGAGAGAGAGAGAATCCCAAGCAGGCTCCATACTGTCAGCACAGAGTCCAGTATGGGGCTCGAACTCAGGGACCGTGAGAGCACGACCTGAGCCAAAATCAAGAGTCGAATGCTTAACTGACTAAGCCACGCAGGCACCCCCAGATGTGTACGTTTTTATTGTTCATTCTTATAAAAAAAAACTAAAATACTTAGTTTTGTACTATTCCATTCCATAAATGACTTTTTTGAACTCTTCCATAGGTGAAGTACATATTTTCCAAATGTAAACAGTGTTGAAACTAATAACCATCTTCATTTGCTTTTATGTGTTGGAGACAGATTTTCAGAATGAATTCCTAATAGTGCGGTTTTTTGATCTAAAGGAAAATGCATATTTAGTTTTATCAGATGTTGCCATTTTCTCTCCAAAAAAGGGGTGGACCAGTTTATATTCCCAGCACTGTAGGAGAGTGCCTTTTCCACACTGCCTCTCAGTGGAATGAGTTGTCATCCTCTTTAATTTTTATCCGTCTTGTGTGGGTGAGAAATGCTCTCTCAATGTATTTTTAATTTGCATTTCAAGTGAGCTTGACCATTTTCTGCACTCCCAGGACTCTACAGAGCCAGGCCACAGGCCACATTTAGCCTGTAGCCCATAGTTAGCTAACCCCAAGTTCCAGTCCGTTTTTTGCTTTGTTCTCTAGGTACTCCAATTTTGTGTATGTTCTTTCTTCTTTGCTTGTCTTTCATTTCAGTCATTTTCTCTCTGACCTTTTTGATTTCTGTATCCCAGTTTTAGTCTCTTGGCTGTTTTCTGCCTTTTCTTCAGTGTCCCTTATTGTCTTTTCTTTCGAGACTACTATTCCTTGGTCTTATTATTCCTTATTTTCTTCTGTTTCTTCCCTGCAGTCATTGAACTTCATTTCTTCCTACTGTTTGTCCTTTCTGTTCTTAATTTTCAGTTTCATTTTCATACCCCCAGCTGCTTGCTTGATAGTAAGCACCTGAGTTTGGGGTGCTGTATTACAATTTTCTTCTGTTTTATGGCCATTTGGGGGAAATGGGGGCAGATTTGCATACACCGAGATGTTTTCATTCATTTGCTGTGTTTTCTTTCCAGAGTTACTTCATAAAGATTTGTCTGTTTAGTCATTTCATGGATATTCTTTTTTCTTACACAAGCCCCTATTTGAGTGTACTCTTGGGGTGCCTAAGTGGTTCAGTTGGTAAAGTTTCCAACTCGGTTTGGGCTCAGGTCATGAACTCAGAGTTGGGTGAGATTGAGCCCCACACCGGGCTCTGTGCTGACAGTGCCGAGCCTGCTTGGAATTTCTTTCTCCCTCTCTCTCTGCCCCTTGCTGGCTCGCTCTCTCTCTCTCTCTCTCTCTCAAAAAATAAATATTTTTTTAAAAACCCAGAGTGCACTCTTTTCAATCAACCAAGTGTGACTTCTTTCATGAGTTTTTGTGGAGTTTGATTTGGTGGTTGTTTTGTGTTTGTGTTTTTCATGCTGGGGAAAGTGTTGTGTGTTCATGATTTTCTGGTAGGAGAGAGGTTGTTTCTCTTGCTTCTCAGGGTCTCTTAATGTTGCTCCTTTGAGCATCCTTTATTACCTGATCTGCAGAGGGCCTGTCTCCCTTCCTTGTTAACTTGATTTACCAAAGTCATGCCCTGTGAGTGCTGTAGACTCCTTTCCGGCAGTCAGGCCTCTGCTCTGCCAGAACTTAGGCCGTCCAGGCAGCGCTCGCTTTGCATGGTGGAGCCAGACTGTGACAGAGACTGTCACTGTCACTTCAGCTGAAGTGAGGACAGTGATCTGAGTCATGGGGGTCAGGAAGGAATCAGCACTGCTCTGTGACCCATACCAACTTGTTGCCACAATGTCAAACTCTCTAGCAGTTACAGATGTACAGAGAATTTTTTTAAGTGGTGAAACCAGTTTTAGTACATTGTAATTTAAAACATTAGAAATAGTGAGAGTTAAAGTGTTTGGGGAAAAAAAAGTATATGTATAGAGGGAGAGAGAGGAGGGAGAGGGAGTAGTTTGAACGGTGTTTGCCTTGGTTTTGTTGTGTAACTTACATACGGGGTAAACATCTTTTCTGTCATGGTAAATGATTAGACTCCTTCCTAGGTTTGTAGCAGCATCCAACCTTTTATCCTTTGTGGTGTCATTGTTGTGAAATAACTTGAAGGATTCCTTTCCTGTGAAGTTTTTTGCCAGCATCCCTTCTCTAGAATGTCTCCATCCTTGTCATCATGGCCATTGTCCCCACTTAGATGCTGTGCCTTCACTTACTCTTCTGACGTCGTATCTGGTCTCAGACAGTGGTGCTGTCCATATTCTTATGATCAGCTATTTCTAAACTCCGTGTTTGATCTCATTTTCACTTCTAGTGGTACTGCTTTTCGTTTCTTTACTGCACTTTTATCTTTGGTGGCCAGTCTATTCTTCTGGTTCTGTTTTTGGAAAACATCATGTGGGTTTATTACTAAGACAAAGAGACAACGCACCCCTACGCTTTGCTGTCCGTGCATGAACTGAATAATAAGCGCAGTGACCCATGACTAACAGACTTTGAAAAAGAAGACTGGATTGGTTACTGATTGTGATGCACATCTGTTATTCACGTAGCGATTTGTGAACTGAGGTGCTAGCATCAAGTTTGTACTCCACGCAGTTGCCCACAGTTAATACACCGTGGGGACTGACATTTGAATCCGTATCGTGTTGTTTAAGTTATGGTACCCAGACTTCGTAATATCAGATCTGCACAAAGCAAAGACTGCCTGTCCTTCGCCAGCCTAGGGTGGACCTTCTCCTTTTGGCAGTAATTTTAGATGAGTCTCAGGCCTCCCATTGGCTCCCTGCCACTCCCTTCCTCACGATTTTCCGTACACTTCCCTTACTCTCTGCAGAAAGGTGGCGGGATGTGAGAGGCAGCTTGCTGGGATTTGACGTTTCTTTTTCTACAGGCAGGTAATTTATAGCTTTGTGTGTCTTCCAGCTTCTCTAAGGTTTCAGTTTTATATAGTTGCATTGTTGTTCTGTTTTGATTTTGCAGAATATGTGGGGAGATCCAAAGGTAGGCAGGCACTGTGATCCTTGGCTGCCCAAAATTCTCAAAATAGGCTTGTTTCATGTTTATAATATTTTATGAGTATAGAGTCTCCATTTTCCTTAAACTTGTATATTCTTGCAATAGGAAAAGAGTAAGGGTTGGATCTTTTTATTGGTAGAAGTCAAATCTATAGATGCTATCTGAACAATCTATCTCAGAATGTGCAAACTGTATGCGTTTAGTGATTTCACTTGGTGGATAAGATAGGATCAGGTACTTGAAAATGCTCGAACTACCCCTTTGTAGGAAAGAGTGAGTATTTTAGAAGATATAAGGGAGAAATAAAAGTGGCTCAAGAAACAAAAAATTAGCATGAGGACTTACTTATTTTTTATCCTTTCCCCATTAAACTGAACGATGTTTTTCTTTTTCAGTCCTATGACAATGGGCTGGCACAGGGAGCTGGACTTGAATCTCATGGTAAGACATCTTAACATAAATGAACGTGTAGTTTCTTTTGTCTCTTTAAATAACATCATGGTGTCTTCGACATTGAGGCCCCCAGAAGTTTGTGTCAGCCTGTGGCACGGCCTGGCTGTCTTCTTTCCTACTCCTTTCTTTTGACAACTTGTGCCAGTTTGAACCGCTCCTTGGTCAGTAATCAGAGATTATTCAGACGGGATATTCATACTTTTCTAGTAATGTTTTCTATTTACCTATTTGAGCGTTAGCTGCATGAAAATATCCTGGGGTGATTTCTCAAGCTAGCACTAGAAAACACCAAGTTTTCTTGTTTGGCATAACACTAAAGGGCTCGATGCAGAATTGTTAGGCATGAATTTGTGAAGAAAGGAACATTTTTAATCTAATAGTCTTTAGTCATAGTCAGAAAACGTTTTGCTGCATAGAGTATGTGCATTGATACAATTTCTCCTTTCCCCATTTTCCCCACTTTGGGCGGAACCAGAATACAGGGAGATAATGCACTTCATTTGTCAGCACATCAGTAGCCTGATGTCTTTCAAATTGACTATTCGCATGTAGGAGTAAATAAACTGCCATGCTCTTTAAATTTTTTTTTTTTAAAAGATTTATTTTTGGGTAATCTCTACCCCCAAGTGTGGGGCTCGAACTCACAACCCCGAGATCAAAGTCACACACTCCACTATCGGAGCAGCCAGGCGCCCCAGCCATGCTCCTTTTTTTTTTAAAAAAGAGAGAGCCTAGGGGCGCCTGGGTGGCTCAGTTGGTTGAGCATCCGACTTCGACTCAGGTCATGATCTCGCACTTCGTGGGTTTGGGCCCCGTGTCGGGTTCTGTGCTGACAACTCGGAGCCTGGAGCCTGCCTCGGATTTTGTGCCTCCCTCTCTCTCTGCCCCAACCCACTCACATTCTGTCTCTGTCTCTCTCAAAAATAAATAAACATGGAAAGAAAAAAAAAAGAGAGAGAGAGAGCCTAGATCAAGGAGGCTCTCTGAGTGAACTCCTTAGGTTTCCTCTTTATTACAGCAACCTGTCTGTGCCTGCAGCATGGCAGAGCAGTGAGAATGGGTTTCAGCCCTGGTACCCGCAATGGGACCTGGCTCCTCAGTCTCTCTGACAGACTGGAAATAATTGGATCTTTCTTTAACTTTAAGATTATTGTTAGGATTCTGAGAGATAAGGGGGAAAGTGGTTTGTAAACTATAAACACATTTTACAAAAGGACACTTTTTACATACATTCTCTGGCCCCGTATCTTTGTATTTCCCTGGGGCCCTTGTCCTCTCAGGTCTCTCCTCCCTGTCACGCATCTTCACTCCCTCCTTCGATGTAGGTATTTGTAAAGTGTGTATCGCTAAGGGGTATGTAGCGGACGTGTCAGTGTTTCCTCTGAAGCCATCCTGTAGTTAGGACGCCATGATTCCACGTGTGCCTGAGTCTGTGTGAGATCGGGGCTGCGGCAAGCCGCCGTAGTCTTTCTGTCACTGGTCACCACCACTTGATGAGGAGGGATGTGTACTCATACTTGTGCAAAGGGGAAGTTTGGTGTCTGCGAATTTCCCAGAAGAGAGGGTCTCATGCTCGCTGTTGTAGAGGGTGTTAACGGGCACTCTGGCTGAGGGGAAACGTTACCAGTAGGGGAGACTGTAGAACAGACGCTGTTGTTCCCGGGCAATTGGAATTGCATTCGCCGGGACAGGAAACCGAGGGCCGCCCAGACATGATACTCTTTGACAGATCCTGTCAGGAAAAAATCTTGCCGAGTCACGCTAGGTGTGATTTTAAGTCTGTGTGACTTGAATAGGATTACACCCATCAAGATCATCAGTCATGGACCGTGGTTCCAGCCAGAAAGCTTACATCTTTCTTTTCTCTCTAAAGTTTTGGGTTGGAGACCCAAAGCCCTGGAGGAGGGTGTCCCACTCAGAGTGCCACAGTGTGTTGGTGTCCTGTGAGTGGGCTCCAGGTATGCCGGGATGCTGCTCCCTCCACCTTTGGGACAGCTGAGCAGAGCTGTGTGTCTGGAATCTCCAGCAAGATGGCCTTTGGCCAGGAGCCCCTCTTAGGGCACCACAGTCAGCCTACAACAGTGTGTCTACATAGTGCACCCACGCAGTGTGTCTACGCAGTGAGCCTACCACATTGTGTCTACACGGTGTGTCTACACAGTGTGCCTACACAGTGAGTCTACCACAGTGTGTCTACACGGTGCGCCTACACCATGTGTCTATACAGTGTGCCCACACGGTCTACCACAGTGAGTTTACACAGTGCATCTACACAGTGTGTCTAAACAGTGAGACTACACCGTGTCTATGCAGTGCACCTGCAGTCTGCCATAATGCGTCTACAGTGTGTCTGCACAGTGTGTCTATGCAGTGAACCTACACAGTGTGCCTACATAGTCTACCACCATGTGTCTACACAGTGTGTCTACCACAGTGATCCTATACAATGAGCCTGTATAGTGAGCCTACACAGCGCGCCTACACAGGTCAGATATTACCATGTTCTTGGTGTGCTGTGAGGTTAGATGGTGGCTGTGGCTTTCCTTCCCTGCTTTCCGTTCCTTCTCTGCGCTGCAAAAACCCTTCCTCAGAAGTCAGCCTACAGTTTGGCCGCCCTTCTCGTCTTTATCTTCTCCCTTCTTCTTTCTGTTAATCTTTTTAGACTAGCAGTCCAAATACACTATTCACCTTTCTACACGAGTGGCTTGTTCTTCAACCTTCTGTGTAAGCCTTCAGCAACTTTGGAAGTTTCTCATTTAAAGTCTTGAGTGGTTGACATTTCAAACCGTTGTCGCCCTCTCACTCCTCACCTTGTTTGTTGAAGCCCCGGGAGCTGTCAGCCTCTCCCCTCCTTTCTGGAAGCATACGCTCCAAGTGCCTGGCTTCCTCACAGGCTGTCTCTGGCTCCTTCACTGTGTTCGTGTCTTCCTCTCTCACCCGTACTTCGACCCACCTTTCTTCTTCCCTTTGAGCCATTCACCTTTCTGAATCTCCAGGTTGTTCTTTCTTGTACTTGCTGTTCTGTGTTCTCCACCCTCACCTCGAGCTTACATTTGGCTTTGTTTCATATCCCTCAAGTCTTGGCTCAGATGATTTGCTTTTAATGATCATTTTTGAGATTGCAAATCACCCACATCACATACACATGCTCTGCTCCCTATCCCCTTGTCTGTTTTTCTGTGAATTATATTTTATCGGTTTGTTCATTGTCTCTCTGTCCCCACCTGAGAACAGAGATCTTTGCCTCTTTTAGTCACTCCTTATCCCCCACACGTATAAGTGTGGCACACACTTGGATGAACTAATGGTTGGTTCTTTATTAATCATCCCTGTGCTATGGCTCCCAGCACTCTCTCTCCAGATCTATACTGTTGCTTCAGATGTACAAGCGCCCTTCCACCTGCCTGCCAGGCACCTCTCCCTTCAGAGCACTTCATCTCAAGTTGCACACTTTTAAAACCATTGTTTTCTTCTTTCACCCAAGCGTGTATTTGCTATTCAGGAATGCAGAACAGCTACTACCAGATCTGCTGGTTTTTCTGTCCGTATGAGCCAGATATCCAGAATTTGGGACATATGGTCTCATGTTCTATTTTATTTTGCTGTTCTGTTTTTTTATTTGCATTTATACCAGTTTTCCCCCATAGTTTATAATCCTTGATCTACAGAGTGGAAGGACAGGAAGTTATTATTGAGCAGCTCCTCTGTGCCAGCCACCATTTAGTCTCTTTAATCCTCACACCAGCCGTCTGAGAGTGGGAATCTTTGTATGCGATCAGAGAAGCAAAACCACCATGAGTAGTAGAGAATAGGGATTTATTGTAGGAATAAGGTTACACACAGTTTTGGAAGAGGATGGAGAAGTAAGGCCTAAAAGGGGAAGTTGATTCGTCGGAGAAAAGTCACTGACAAGCCCTCGTGAAGCCCTGGCCCAGGTGGACCATGAGACCTGGCTGGAGAATCTGGAAAGCCACATGGAGCTGCCCGAACAGGACTGTGGTAGTGGACTCCGGTGGGGGCTCCTGCTCCGGCATCTGGCTATGGGCCTCGGGTCCCCAGGGCAGGGAGTAAAGTGGACTCACATTCTGAATATTTGGGGGATGGTGGGGGGGGCGGGGGCGGGGGGCCGAGTTGAAACCTCCCAGCACCTCTGCCTTTGTCCCCTGCCTCCCTGAACCCCCAGCCAGGATAGTGGCTGCTGCTTCTCTTCCTTCTCACACATCTTACCCAGATTTCTCAGACTCCAGACCGGATAGGGAAGGGGATTCTGGGAAGCAGAATCCTGGCTTAGCCAAGTTGACACGGTACCAAACCACCACAGTAGCCATTGTCATTTTACTGAGTGTGACTGAACCTAGTAGGCTCATGTATCTGGTATGTGTCAGCCCAGATGAAACCCTGTGCTTGCTCAGCAGTATCTGTCTTTCTTTTTCTTTTTCTTTCTTTCTTTCTTTTTTTCCTCTTCTTTTCTTTTTTCTTTTTTTCTTTTCTTTTCTTTTCTTTTTTCTTTCCTTTCCTTTCCTTTTTTCTTTTTTCTTTTCTTTTCTTTCATCTTTCTTTCTTTCTTTCTTTCTTTCTTTCTTTCTTTCTTTCTTAATGTTTTTTTATTTATTTTGATAGAGCACAAACGGGAGGGTCAGGGAGAGAGAGAATCTCAAGCAGGCTCCACACTGTCAGTGCGGAGCCTGACATGGAGCTTGATCCCATCAATCTGGAGACCATGAGCTGAGCCGAAATCAAGAGTCCCAAGAGTTCGCTGCCCAACCGACTGAGTCACCCAGGTGCTTCTCAGCAGTGACTTTGTGCCCTCATTTTAGTTCTCCATGCCCCTTTCCAGCCTAGCTTTGTAGACCGCTCATGAGTGACCCCTGCCATGCATTCCAGGCTGCAGAGAACACATATTCCCCAAATGTCCTCACATGCCCTTTCACCTCCGGGCTTGGCGAATACTGTCCGTCGTTTGCCTGAAGTGTTTTCCTTCACCTGCTGCTCCTCTTTTCCCTTCCCCTGAAACCTCCAGAGTTTTGCCTGTCTTCTTGTGCCTTGTTCCATTCCCTGTGTAAGATTGTCCGTGGTATCTCATCGCCCAGCCCCGAGCAGCTGCTCCCTTTTCTGTGTTCCTTGTAATACCTGGCTCATACCATTTTCGCATGTGCCTTGTCTTCTGTGCCAGATGTCTCATTCGTGTCTGACTCCGCTTGCCCTTGTACATTGTGGTTGTCCAGTAAGTATTTGAATTGGTTGTGCTCCGTCCCTCTCTGCGTCCTGAAGCTGGGGAGGCTGAGTCTGGGCTGCGTACCTGTGCCATGGTTCATCTGCTTTTCTCCCGCTGCTGCCGAGAGCTCGTTCGTCCTGCAGACAGCACAGGCACATGATATGCTTCTAGGCTGTGACCATCAGATATGACGATCCCTTCTTATCCTAGTGAGTGAGTGGCTTATGCGCTAGTACAGTTGTAGGGTAAAGTGCTCTTGTGTCTGGAAGAATTGGGTTTTCCTGCTTTGCTAGGATTAAAGCTGTTTTTTCTCTCAGGATTCATAATATAAAAGTAATAGGTCAGATAAGTTAATGTGATTCCACGAGTCTTCCAGAACATCTCTACTCCTAATCCAAAAGAGAAATACTCAACTTTTGGGCCTAATTTCACCTAAGCATTCAGTTCCCTTGAGTTTTCCTCACTTTACCTTTTCCAGGTGTTTAAGTATAAAATGGTATAGTTACTGTTATTTATGTACCTTTTATTTTATTCCTAGCTATGTGATTGTTAACCATCTTAAATTATGTATTTCAGAGTACATGGATTCCTTCAGATAATTTGGTACATGCAAATAAATACTAAGAGAATGCTTAAAATTGGGTTTTAACACCTTATGGGAGCATTTAGTTAACTTACACCTGTTATACTGTTAAACTGTAGGTAAGTCCTAGCATCCAGGACTAGAGTCAGGAATACCTCCTTCACCCTGCCCCTGGGAGAACTGAGGTAGATTGTTAGAGAGACCCGACCTCGGTGGTCCCTTCCATCTGTGATGTCTTGTGACTGCGGCATTCTCCACATGGTAACTATCCATGTGGCTGAAGAGTCGCGCTTTAGGTGGCAAACTCAGCGGTTTTGATCTTTCTCTTTGCTTGTGTGTTAATATCTCTTGCCATAATAGCCTTCAGTAAAGAAGGGTATTTTACCAAGGCATAATGAACACAACTTAACCTTTTCTTGAATTCAGATAATTATTATGAGAAGCAATTTTGTGTTATACTTTTAACGATGTAATATTCTTGAAATTTTTTGAAGCTTGTAGGGTCATTGACATAACCTTATTTAGCTCTTTGGGGGCTAAATAAATAATAATTATTATATAAACAAATATATGAATATATAGAATATATAAATAATTATATAAGTAATTTAGGAAATTATGTCAAAGAGTTGACTATTTCTCTTCTGGATTAAGGAGTAGAAATAATTTGGAAGACTCATGGAATCATATTAGCTTTTCTGGCCTATTACTTTTATATCATGAATCCTGAGAGAAAAAAGAGTTTCTGGGGCATCTGGATAGCTCATTTGGTTAAGTGTCTGACTCTTGGTTTCCGCTCAGGTCATGATCTCACAATTTATGGGTTCGAGCCCTGTGTCAGGCTCTGTGCTGATAGCACAGAGCCTGCGTGGGATTCTCTGTCTCTGTCTCTCTCTGTCACCCCCCCCCAAAATAAATAAATAAACTTAAAAAAAATAGGAGTTCCTGTGCCTACTTTTTTATGGTGTTTCTTAATTGACTTACTGAGATGTTATCTGGCTTTTCTTGCTGTGTTTATATCTGCCTCTAATACTCTTCTAACGTAATACTTTTAATCCAGGTTTTAGAAATACTTTTTTAGAATTTTGTGTAAAACAAGAACCTCTCAGGGGTAAATGTTGGTAAATGAATTTTAGCTTAAAGCATAGACTTTGCAGTAAGTGTTTTTTGGCTACTCAGAGCTCAGACTTAAGAAACTATCATTGTGCAAAACTGGTGATTGGGCAAAGTAAAGAGTATTTTTACTTTGAGTTGTGCCAGTTTGCTTTTAAAGAATCCTAACAAGTAATTTGGAGAGTAACAGTTAAGTGCCTCTTTTTACTTTTGGTAGTTTTTTGTTTTGTTTTCTTTTGGCTTTGTTTTTAAAATTTTATTTGAGTAATCTCTCCACCCACCGTGGGGCTTGAACTCAGGACCCTGAGATGAAGAGTCACATGCTCCTCTGTCTGAGCCAGCCAGGCCCCCTTACTTTTTTGTAGTTAATGAATATTTGTTACCTTTTGGAGACTTTATTTTTAATGATGTAATGATACCTGAAGTCGTGGCCAGGTTGTCATGAAAGAGAAATTGAAATTGGTGGGTTACTAAAGAGGCAATAAAATTAGTTGCTTAATAGGAATTATTTTAAAAGGTTATTATAAATTTGTTTTATTTTTCTAATTTATTCATGACTAACATAGATCTCTCAAGTCACTGGAAAAAATTCTGAAGATTAAATAGTATTATTGTTTTATTGAGAGAGAGGGCACAGGTGAGTGAGGGGCCGAGGTGGGGGGGGGGGGGGGTTGAGAGAGAAAGAGGGAGAGAGAGAGAGAGAGAGAGAGAGAGAAATGGGCCTCACCCGAAGCAGGGCTCGAGTTCACCCAAAGCGGGGCTCGATCTCACAAACCGTGAGATCATGACCTGAGCTGAAGTCAGATGCTTAACGACTGAGCCACCCAGGCACCCTGACAGTGACTTTTTTTAATGTGATGGCTGCCCTGAGTTTTCTAGAGGGAATGCACACTTTCCTTTGCCAGAGAATGCATGCAAGCATTGTAACAGCAAAAGGAAAGTTGAAGGAGGAAAGGAAAGGAAAGGATGAAGCATTTTAGAAACCATCCATCTATATTGCTGAAATTCATCACTAGCTGAAGTCGTGATAAATTGGAAATATAAGTATTTTCATATTGTTTGGACTTGACAGCAGATAGTGCCAGTGCAAAGTTCTTTCTTTTCCTTTGTGGAAAAAGACTGACTTTTCAATTCCAAAGGAAAGGAATCACCTTTCCAAGTGTATTGGTTTCCTGTTGCTGCTGTAACATTTTTGCCTCAAAATTAGGGGTATAAAACAACACAAATGTATTCTCTTGCAGTTCTGGAAGACAAGTCTGAACTGCACTTTACAGGGCTAAAATCAAGATGTTGACAGGGCTGGTTCCTTCTGGAGACACCAAGGGAGAATCTCTTCCTTTGCTTCTGCCAGCTTCTGGTGGCTGCCGGTGTCCCCACATGTGTTGCCAAGTCAGTCCATAGTCACAGTGCCTCCTCTGTAGTTTAATCTCCCTCTGCCCCGCTTCATAAGGACACTGTGGTTGCATTTAGGGCCCTCCTAGATAGTCCAAGACAATCCCTCCAACGAGAGATCTGTGATCACATTTGCAAAGTCCTTCTTGCCATAGGAGGTAACATTGACGTGGTCCAGGCATCAGGGCCTGGACGTGTCTCTCTTTGGGGTGCGTCCTTCAATCTACCACAGTGAATGGGACTCACTGTGCATGTCTTTCCTGATAGGCTTTTCTCCTCGCCCCACCCCCAGCACCCTCGCTCAGACTTTCCTTCCTTAAATGTTTTAAGCTGAGTAGGTCTTTCTGCATATCCGCTTCTAGCTTGTCTGTGCTACATGTCATAATTAGTCCGTAGTCTCAGGCAAGTGGCACCACGGTTCATGAGCATTGGGCCATCTTCAGAGGAATTAGACTTGGGTGACAGAGACCTGGACAGGGAGGAGTTGACCTAGGTTTGAGTTTCAGCCCTTCCATTAAACCGTGTAATTTTGAACATGTTCCTTACCCTCCCAAGTCTTTTGTTTTTCATAAGTAGAGTATTTCTTACAGCTACATATTATTTTCAGTTATTTTCTGTTTCTTCAAATTAATATTGAAGACTTCAGTGCTTTGTGGTTATTTTAAAGGTGTAATTAATTGTCTTCTAAATTTACTCGTATCTGACTGTCTTCTAGAATTCTGTAACCACTATTTTTTTTTTCCTCTGGCCATTTTATACTATTTTCCTGGGTATCTAGTTTGAAGTTTGAAGTATTGTGTGGTTTCAATTAACAGGAGGATCGACTTTTTGTGGCATTGCATCACTGTGTCTGATGGGTAAACTAGAAGAAGTTTTTTCAGAAAAAGAATTGAACCGGATAAAGAGGTGGTGTATAATGAGGCAACAAAATGGTTATCATGGAAGACCTAATAAGCCCGTAGACACCTGTTACTCTTTTTGGGTAGGAGCAACTCTAAAGGTAAGAGAAAAAAAGTCAAATTGAGAAACCTGTGCTATGTGTTGATGTAAACTGTGCTCTAGAAGGTTTGGTCTTTGTCATGTTCATTAAATACTGCTACATTCTGGGACGCCTGGGTGGCTCAGTCGGTTAAGTGTCCGACTTTGACTCAGGTCATGATCTCGCGGTCCGTGAGTTCGAGAGTCGTGTCAGGCTCTGTGCTGACAGCTCAGAGCCTGGAGCCTGTTCCAGATTCTGTGTCTCCCTCTCTCTGTGACCCTCCCCCGTTCATGCTCTCTCTCTGTCTCAAAAATAAATGTTAAAAAAAAATTTTTTAAATACTGCTACATTCAGGCCGCTTCATTTTTTCTGCTGCTCAGGCAAAGCTACTCTATGTATGGTTTTTCCATAGAGTTCAGTTACCTGTTGTGCTTCTTGAAAATTTCCATTCTTATAAAACTTAAGTGGCCTAGAACGTAGTAAAGAAGTGTAAGGTACAAGGTATAAGGTCGTAAGAAACTGGTTACCATAAATGACCAGTGGTCTCTCTAGAGTAGGGCTGTGTCTGAACGTGATCCCAATAAAGGCTTTATGGGAAGTTATTAATCTGAAAAGATAAACCATGGGTCATTTCTTTAAAAACTATTTGTGATTTTTAGTTTTTTATCAGTTTGTTTGCCTAACCCCAACGGATTGACATTTTTCTCCATCTCTTACCTTTTGTCGTACCTAATGCCATAAGGTTATGAGCCACTAAGTACCCACAAGTTTTCTCTATCTTGAAGTTGCCTTTCACTTTTAAAATACATAGTTTAATTCTGATACTCTGAAATCTAACAAAAGTCCATTCATCTTTTATGTAATATCCTATTTTCTAAAATTCTGAAATCCTGAAAACAGAATGATATAAAACTAAGTATATCTCCCTCTCTCTCCTCACTTCTATTGCCATTCCTCAAGTGTACCCCTTTGATTTTAATTAGGGAAAATTTCAAACATATTCAAAAGTAGAACAGTGTAATGAACCCCTGCGTGTCCACAGCTAGACTCATCAGCTTTTGTCACAAAGCCAGCCAGTCTTATCCATATTCCAGCTCCCTTCCCTCCCCATCACTGTATTATTTTAGGGCAGATTCCAGATACCATTTTTCATATTATCTGGAAAATTTTCAGTGTAATTCCTAACTAGAAATAACTTTCTAAGAAACAGAACTATGGTGTCATTATCACATCTTAAAAATCAACCACAATTCCATGAAATCATTAACTAGTCAGTGATTATGTATATTTCCTATTGCATCATCACGTCAAGAGGCATATAATTTCTGTTTATCTCCTTGTGATCAAAGTGCTCCAGAATCGTCAAACCTGATTTATCCACCATAAAGTTCCCCATCAGCGTTTTTTTTTTCTTTTATGGTGGCGTACTATACGTAATATAATATTTATCAGTTTAACTATTTGTAAGAATACAATCTGGTGGTATTAGGTATACATTCACAGTGTTATGGAACCCTCACCACTGTCTATACCCAAAACTTTGGTTATCCTCAGTATAAACTCTGTACTCACTCCTTCCCCTAGCCCCTGGTGACCTCTGTTTTACTTTCTATGAATTTGCCTATTCTTGGGACATTGTATAAGTGGCATCACACAATATGTGCCCTTCTGTGTCTGGCTTATTTCACTTAGCATAATGCTCTCAGGATCCATCCATGTTGTAGCATATATCAAAATTTAATCCTTTGTATGGCTGATTAATATGCTGTTGTATGTTTATACCATAGTTTATCCATTCATCTGTTGATGGACATGGCTCATTTCCACATTTTAGCTCTTGTGAATAAGGCAGCTCTGGACATTGGTGTACAAATAACTGACTTTCTTCTTTCATTTCTTTTGGATATTAGGAATGGAATTGCTGGATCTTATGATAGTTCTATGTTTAACTTTTTGAGGAACTGCTATACTGTTTCCCACAGTGAGGGTGTGCACCATGTTACATTCCTGCTAGCGGTATATGAGGGTTCCAGTTTCTCTATATGATCAATAACGCTTGATTTTTCTGTTTGGTTTTGGTTTTTATAGTGGCCACACCAGTGGGTGTGAAGTGGCATCTCATTGTGGTTTTGATTTGCATTTCCCTAATGATTAGTGATACTGAGCCTCTTTTGATGTGCTTATGGGCCATTCGTGTGTCTTTGGCAAAATTTTTATTCAGGGACTTTGTCCATTTTTTAATCATGTTGTTAGGTTTTTTGTTGATGGGTTGTAGGGGTTCTTCAGGTATTCTGGATATTAATGCCTTATCAAGTTCTGTGATATACACCTATTTTTTTCCTCTTCTGTGGTTGCTTATAACTTTGTTGATGTTCTTTGATGTATAAAAGTTTCTAATTTTGATGAAGTCCAGTTTATCTGTTTTTTTCTTGTGTTGCCTGTGGTTTTGGTTGTCCTATCTATGAAGTCACTGACAAAGCCAATGTCATAAAGATTTTCCCCAGTATTTTCTTCCAAGAGTTTTATAGTTTCAGCCTTGAGTTTTAGGTCTGATGCATTTTGAGTTAATTTTTGTATATGGTATAAAAATGAGAGCTCAACTTCATTATTTTACAGGTGGATATCCAGCTTTTCCAGGACTATTTGTTGAAAAGACTGTTCTTTGTCCCATTAAATGGCCTTAGGACCCTTGTTGAAAATCAGCTGAGCATATGCATGTGGTTTTTTTGGTTTCGCTTTGTTTTTGTTTTTTTTGTGGGTTCTCTGTTCCTTTGGTCTGTGTGTCCCTACTCCAGTCTCCTCCTGTTTTATTTTTTTTTAATTTTTTAATTTTTTTAAATTTTTTTAATGTTTATTTTTGAGACAGAGAGAGACAGAGCATGAACAGGGGAGGGTCAGAGAGAGAGGGAGACACAGAATCTGAAGCAGGCTCCAGGCTCTGAGCTGTCAGCACAGAGCCCGACTCGGGGCTCGAACTCACGGACCGTGACTGAGCCACCCAGGCGCCCCTCCTCCTGTTTTAATTATTGCAGCTTTGTAGTAAAATTCAGAGCCAGAAAGTATGAGTCCTTCAACTTTATTCTTTTTCAGTGTTGTTTGGGCCCTGAATACAGGGCACCTTGCATTCTCGTAATGAATTTGAGAACTGGCTTTTCCGTTTCTTACCAAAAAGGCTATTGACATTTTGATAAATATTGCATTGAATCTGAAGATCATTTTTGGTAGTATTGACTTTTAACAGTGTTAAATCCTCCTTTAGTGAGCATCCATTTACTTAGATCTTTCATTTCTTTCAGCAGTATTTTGTAGTCCTTGATCAGTTTAGTCCCAAATATTGAATTATTTTATATGTCATTGTAAATAGAATTGATTTCATAATTTCTTTTTGGATTGTTTGTTGCTGGTGTATAAAAAAACCTCACCATTTTTTTTTAATTTTCTTTTTTTAATGTTTATTTATTTTTGAGAGACAGAGACAGCATGAGCAGGGGAGGGGCAGAGAGACAGGGAGACATAGAACATGAAGCGGGCTCCAGGCTCCAAGCTGTCAGCACAGAGCCCGATGTAGGGCTCGAACCCACGAGGTGTGAGATCACGACTGAACTGAAGTTGGACACTTAACCAACTGAGCCACCCAGGCGCCCCTAGTTTTTTGGTTTTTTTTTTACAGAATCATTTTAACAGCCATTGGGGTTAACATATTTTATGTTGTTAATGTTTAACAAGAGCGCAAGTGGGGAGAGGGGCAAAGAGAGGGAGGGAGGGAGGGGGAGAGAGAGGAAAAGATGGAGGGGGAGAGAGAGAGAGAGACAGAAAAAGAGAGAGAATATGAATCCCAAGTAGGCTCAATGCTCAGCACAATTCCTGATGTGGTGCTCGATCCCACAACCCTGGGATGATGACCTGAGCCGAAATCAAGAGTAGGATGCTCAACCAACTGAGCCACCCACGCCCCCCAACATATTTTATGTTTTAATCTAATACATTGTTCTTTTTGACGCTCAGATTGTACCATTTTTAGCCAGTTGAAAGCTCCTTCATGTTGGCTGAGTCTTTTGGATATGACCTTGGTACAGTCTTTGACAACTTTCTGAAAGCAACCATTTTTAAGCATCTTTAAATTTTTTAATTCTTACGGATATCACCATAGCTTTAACTGATTTTTAAAAAAAAATTTTTTTTATTGTTTATTTTTGAGACAGAGACAGAACATGAATGGGGGAGGGTCAGAGAGAGGGAGACACAGAATCTGAAGCAGGCTCCAGGCTCCAAGCTGTCAGCACAGAGCCCGACGTGGGGCTTGAACCCCCAAACTGAGAGATCATGACCTGAGCCAAAGTCGGACGCTTAACCGACTGAGTCACCCAGGTGCCCCAGCTTTAACTTTAACTGATTTCTTGACTTGTCTTTAGACATTATCTTTGATTCCTCACATGAAAAATGAAGATTTAGCCTTCCTTTTTTAAAACAAATTGTTACTGGTTATTTATTTTTTAGTTCTGAACCTTTTCCTCTTTGCACCTTTTAATTCTGTCATAGTACCTTTATTTTTATAATGTCAAGTAACATATTTTATTCAGCAACAATAATCACATATTTTATGTTTTGCCTGTAGGTTGATTACAAAATTTGAAAACTAAAGGGATGGCCCAGTCTGTTCAGTGTCCCCAACTTTTGATTTCAGCTCAGTTCATGATCTCATGGTTCATGGGTTCAAGCCCCCATGTGGGGCTCTTGCACTTGACAGCATGGAGCCTGCTTGGGATTCTCTCTCTCTCTGACTGACTGACTCTCTCTCTCTCTCTCTCTCTCTCTCTCCCTCTCCTCTCTCTCAAAATAAATAAATAAACTTAAAAAAATAAAATAAAATTAGAAAACCAAGAATCAGCACTTACTGTGACCATGTAAATATTGTTTATTGCTGAACCAAGTACAATGTTAAGATTATATAGTTTCTTCTTTTTATGTAATGACCTATATGCCACTTGATGGAAAATGTTTCTAGCTGGTGGATTTCTTTTTTAATGTTTACTTTTGAGAGAGAGCGTGTGCATGAGCGCATACAAGCGCAAGTGGGGAAGGCGTGGCGGGGGGGTGGGGGGAGGACAGAGGATCTGAAGTGGCTCTGTGCTGACAGCAGTGAGCCCAGCCCAATGTGGAGCTTGAACTCAAGAACCATGAGATCATAAGCTGAATTGAAGTGTGACACTCAGCCAGCTGAACCACCCAGCCCTAGTTGGTGGATTGTATAGTCTCTTTCCTTACATTGTATTAACTAAGTTAAAAGAGTGAATAAGTATGTTTCTTATTTGTATCATAATTGTTCTAGGCTTTATTTTTCTTTTTTTGAGAAATAATGCTGCTTTAATCACTAATATCTTGTATGGCTCTCTGATTTATTAACATACTTTCAGCTGCTCTGTGTCTTACAGAAGTTTTTTGAACTCCCTTGCTACTACTCCACCCCCACCCCTATTCATGGTTTGATTTATTCTTTTTTTTCTATTTAATGGGATCCTGAGAGATCACAAATACATGTCCTAAAACTTAAAGCTACAGTTGTTTTGTTTTTTTTTTTTTAACATTTATTTATTTTTGAGAGAGAGACAGACAGACAGACAGTGTGAGGAAGCGAGGGGCAGAGAGAGACGGAGACACAGAATCTGAAGCAGGCCCCAGGCTCTGAGCTGTCAGCAGAGCCCGTCATGGGACTCGAACCTGGGAACCGCGAGATCATGACCCGAGCCGAAGTCGGACACTTAACCTACTGAGCCACCCAGGTGCCCCAAGCTACATAGTTTTTTTGATGCTAAAATTATACTTCCTGATTACAGAGCTTTAATTTTTTACTACTCTCAAAACTGTCCATAACACCTGGTTAATAATTTCTGTTGCTCTTTTTTGAAATATTTTTGGTTTAAGTTACTACCAGTATATAATAAAGAGCCTACCATAAGAATTGTAAAAGCCTATCATAAGAATTAAAATATGGGTACATAAAATTGCACTTTTTAAGATGACTGATTAAGGGGCGCCTGGGTGGCTCAGTCAGTTGAGCATCTACATTTGGTGGGGATCCTAATCTCGTGGTTCATAGGTTCAAGCTCCGCATCTAGCTTGCTGCTCTCAGCCTGGAGCCTGCTTGGGATCCTCTACCCTCACCCCACCCCCGCCCTGCCGGTCTCTCTGCCCCTTCCTCTCTCTCCCTTTCCCTCCCTCCCTCCCTCTCTCAAAAATAAACATGAAAAAAATATTTTTTTATGACTGATTAAGTTGAGCAGATTGGGAAAGTTGTGACTTGAACCTAGCTGAATGTGATGCAAAGAGATGAGTTGGGTGTGATTCAGAAAATGTAAATCGTGAGTAGGTCAAGGAAAGGAGAGTAGTGATCAGATGATAAAAATGATAATGTGGTTAACTGATTCTAAGTGCTCAAGTCTCCAGAGGCCTGCTTTAAGAGCCTTAGCTAAACAAAAGTGTATTTAATTGATGTGTATCTGAAAATTGAGCCAAGGTCAATATGGAAGTTGCATGCAGTAAATGTATGTTTGTCCTGTCATTTCAGCTTCTGAAAATTTTTCAGTACACTAACTTTGAGAAAAATAGAAATTACATCTTGTCAACTCAAGATCGGCTCGTGGGAGGATTTGCCAAGTGGCCAGATAGTCATCCAGGTAATTGTGTATAGGGCTCTAGAACAATTTTACTTTTGTTTGTTTCTTGAGTAGATAGATCTTCAGGCATCGTTGTCAGAAAGGGCATAAGATAGAAAATTTAGCCACAGTTGTAAACTTAAATAATAGTTTTTAAAAAGGTAAATTGTTTAAGTTTGGGTGAAAATGTATCATGTTGAGGGGCATAAAGGAAAGTTTGGGTTATCAAGATGTGTTGGTATTGTTTGTCTTTTTTTCCATTTCATTTACCGAACTTTTCTTTCGTTTGAGGCAGTAAGGCAGATGGTCTGAATTGGCCCTGTCAGTAATAGAGGATCATTTGGTCCGTCCAGAATCTAGCTGTCACTAGAGCTAAGTAGAATAAATGCCTAAATCCATAAGGGAACCGGTTATTATTTCTGTTCAGAAGGCACTAAATCAAAAATCTCTAATCCTGAAGTTAGGTGTCCCTCACTGTCCAAACTGTTTTCTGAATTTTAGCAGATTCAGGTTATTGTTTTTAGAAGAATATTTTGCTATTCAAACTCTTACCATTCATTGTCTAAAACTCAAGAGCCACATAGATTCAGACAATGTGATATTTATCGTTTTCCAAACTCAGGAATGACGAAGTAACGAACAAAAAGATTCTTGTATTTAGTAAGTACAGTTGATCTTTGAACCACACGGGTTTGAACTGCACCTGTCCACTTATAAATGGAATTTTTCAATAAATATTGCACAGTATTGTAAATGTATTTTCTTTTTATTATTACTCTTGTTTATTTTGAGAGAGCGTGCATGTGCGAGAGCAGGCAGGGGAGGTGGGGGAGACAGAGAGAGAGAGGGAGGGAGGGAATCTCAAGTGGGTTCCACTCAGTGAGAAGCCCGACTCGGGGCTCAATCGCATGACCGCAAGATCCTGACCTGAGCTGGACGCCTAACCAACTGAGCCACCTAGGTGCTCCCCTTTTTGTTATTTTCTTAATAACATTTCCTTTTCTTGAGCTTCCTTGATTAGAAGAATATAATACATAATATGTAGGACATACAGAGTATGTGTTCACTGACTGTGTTACCTATGAGGCTTTCCTGTCAACAGTAGGCTGTCAGTAGCTAACTTTTATGAGAGTCCAACTTCTATGTAGAGTTTTGACCGCACGGGGTGTCAGTGGCCATAACTGCTACATTGTTCAAGGGTCAATTGTACTTTCAAATGGGTTCTTTAGAAATAACGAATAATCTTTATTAGTAATGACATTTTTTAAAAAATGTAGATAATTCTGCCATTTCCCAAACCTAGACAGATTTCATTCTAAGCTGCATACTCTGATATAAAACAGCCTGCTCAGTTACTCCTCAGATGCCACCTACAGGCCCCTCAGACCCAGCCTGCCAACTGAGCCTGGTCTCTGTGCCCCACCCCACCTCAAAGCTTGAGTGGCCCCAGGCCAGGTTCAGGCCTACAGTTCTGCAACAGTCTTAGTATCATAGTCTTCCTGCTTCTGGTCTAGTCCTCCTCACGTTGACACTGTGCGTGCGTGCGTGTGTGTGCACGTGCTTAAATGACAGGGGAAAGGCCACAGCTTTCCTCAGACTCTCAAAGGATCTCTCATGCAAAAAAGGTTAAGAACAGGGCGCCTGGGTGGCTCAGTGGCTCAGTCAGTTAAGCGTCCAACTTCCGGCTCAGGTCATGATCTCACCCCGCACCAGACTCTGTGCTGACAGCTTGGATTCTGTGTCTCTCTCCCTTTCTCTCTCTTTCTCTCTCTCCCTCCCTGCCTCCCTCTCTCTCTTTCTCTCTTTCTCTCTCTCTCTCTCTCTCTCTCTCTCTCTCTGTGCCCCTCCCCCACCCATGCTCTGTCTCTCTCTCTCAAAAATAAACATAAAAAAAATGTAGACATCAGTATATATATTTTTTAAAAAAAGGTTGAGAACGTCTAATCTGAACTCTTAAATCCATTAAAATCATCCAGAGACTCTTAGCTCCCTGAGTGGGTTCTTCCGCATGGCCCACAAGGGCCCTCCTGAGATCTGGCTCCTCTCCCACCTCTAGCGTTATTCTCCAGGCCTGCCTGCCCCTCCCCATTATGTTTTCACCTGTAGCAAAATTACTCTATTGACAGCCTTCCCAAAAGTCAGTTTGAAAGTTTGTTATAAATAATTCAGAGCATTATGGGTGAGTAAGTTAATAAAATATTAGCTATAAATATATGAAACTAGATACAAGGAATGATTGTTTTTATAGCATTGCAGTAGAACCATGGTTTTTATTATTAGTTTAGAATCTCTTCAGCTCATCTCCATTAATAAAACTGCTATAGTCAGAATATGTACTTGAATGAAAATAATAAATATGGGGCTCATGAAATCAGACTTTTGTATCTGAAGCAAGCAGAAATATTTCCTCACATTCTCACTTACCTGTATTTTCATGCAAAATATGTTTTGTTTTTTTTTTAAGTTTATTTTTGAGAGAGTGAGAGAGAGCTGGGGAGGGGCAGAGAGAGAAAGAAATCCTAAGCAAGCCCACTGATGCAGGACCCAAACTCATGAACTCTGCGATCATGACCTGAGCCATAATCAAGAGTCAGACATTCAACTGACTGAGCCACCCAGGCACCCCCAAAATATGCTTTCTTTTTAAAAAATGTACAGTGCTTTTGATTTCTAAAGCAAAAGAATATTTTTTTCCAGTTTTATTGAGAAATAATTGACATGCATCACTTTGTGAGTTTAAGGCATACAGCATTATGGTTTGATTTACATTTATGTGAAATGATTACCAGAATAGGTTCAGCTAGCACCCAGCTTCTCATGTAGATGCCAGAAAAAAAGAAGAAAATAATAAAGGGCAAACAGTTTATTTTGTGATGAGAACTGTTAGGATTAACTGCCCTAACACATTTCCTGTACATCGTACAGCAGCCTTGGCTGTAGTCCTCATGTTGTACATTACATCCCCAGTACTTACTTATTACTGGATGTTTGTGCCTTTTGACCACCTTCCTCCAATGCCCTGCCCCAGCCCCCACCTCTGGTAAGCATGGGTCTGATGTCTTTTTTTTCTAGGAGTTTGGTGTCTTTTTTTTTTTTTTTCTTAGAGTCCACATAGAAGTGAGGTCATACAGTATTTGTCTTTTTCTGACTTATTTCACTTAGCATTACACCTTCAGGGTCCACTGATGTTGTCGCAGGATTCCCCCTGGTTCTTTATGGCTGAATCAGGTTTCGTTGTATATATACTGCAAGTTCTTCGTCCATCTGTCAATGGAGTGTTAGGTTGTTTCCATATCTTGGCTCCTATAAATAATTCAGCCGTGTACATTGGAGTGTCAACATTAAGTTATTGTTTTCATTTCCTTTGTGTACACCCTCATGAGTGGACTTACTGGGTGGTGTGGCAGTTCTGTTTTTAATCCTTTGAGCATCCTCCATACTGTTTCGTGGCTGCACTGATTTACACTCCCACCAGCAGCGCAGGAGGGCTCCCCTGTCTCCACATGCACACCAGCATTTGTTATCTTTTCTCTCTTTGATGATGGCTATTATAACGGGAGTCACATGGCACTGTGGTTTTAATTTGTATTTCCCTAACGGTCACTGTGTCCACTGATGTCGAGCATTGGTTGGCCTTTTGTGTTTCTTCTTTGGAGAAATAACTATTCAAATCCTTTGCCCATTTTTCAGTTGAGTTGCTTGGGTTTTTTTTTCTGCTGGGTTGTATGAGTTCTTTGTTTTTATAAAGGGAAATAATATTTTTAAATTTGGTATCTGTAGGTGCAACTGTGTGGCTCAGTTGGTTAAGTGTCCAACTCTTGATATTGGCTCAGGTCAAGATCTCATGGTTGTGGGCTCTGCACTGAGTGGATCCTTCTTGGGATTCTCTCTCTCCCTCTCTCTCTGCCCCTCCCCTGCTTGTTTGTGCATGCTCACTCTCTCAGAATAAACAAGCTTTAAATAATTTAGTATCTAACCATAGCTATAAATATGTTACAGTATTACCTTAAGAAAACAGAATTGATGCCATTATTTTTCATCAGGACCTGAACTATTTTGACAAATAATGTACTATTTTAACAAGTAGGAATAGGGAAATGACAGTATCTTAGAAAGCATTTATTTTTTTTTTCCTATTAAATGTTTGTTTATTTTGAGAGAGAGAGGACGCGCACGCAGGAGAGGGGCAGAGAGCGAGGGAGAGAGAATCCCAAGCAGACTCTGCACTGTCAGCGCAGAGCCCAGTGCGGGACCCCATCCCACAAACCTTGAGATCATGACCTGAGTTGAAATCAAGAGTCAGATGCTTAGCTGACTGAGCCACCCAGGTGCCCCTGAAAAGCATTTCACACATAAACCTATTTGAAATACATTTTGAGCATTTACAATAAATTTTTAAAAGAAAATTCTTGAAGCTTTTTTCTAGCAGTCAGTTGCTAACTTTAACATTTGTGTAAATACTTAAATTTAATACTTTGTACAGATGTGGTAAAATGTCTCCAGAACTTGTACACTGCAAAGCATAGAAAGTCTTTGTATAATAAATTGAATTTATCTGGAAGACCTATTCACAGAGCCTTTAGGAAAATCCTTTTTAACAAGTCTTTAAAATTAGCTTATTCTTGGTTCTAGTAGATTTAGTAGGAGATTTGACACGAAACAATTTTATATACATTTACAGAAGAAAAGGATGAATTTTTATTATGAAGAAACTATATACTTCAGCATCTGACATGCTTTAATACACATACAGATCAGGAAGTTTAAAAAAATTTTTCTCTTTGAGGTTTGAAACAATTAAGGGCTGATTCATTGGCTTTTACAAAAATCTTTTTGAGAAAAAAATGTTTTATTTTTATATTACGTGGAAAGTAGAAGATCCTATTTTATGTTACTCTGGATGGATTTTGTTCCTCTTTCAGTTGCATTTTTCCCTAGAAAAGTTCCCTCATTTTTAGACCATAAAAGTTTCCTCCTTTCTAGACAAGTTTTTAGAGTAACTATAAGGAAAATTAAATAGAACAGGGGAAATCAGATTTATTTTTTGTGGTCTGAAAATTAGAGAAAAGCGAGCCAGAAGAAACCTCAGCAGTCTGTGAAAAGACATTAAAGAGGATTGATATGGGCCTCTGTTAGTAGAATAACTTTTTCACTGATGACTTTGAGCACAGCTGTCATTCCTGTTTTGAAAAGTAAATGATATGTTAGTAAAACATTCTCTTTAATTCTTTTGACAAAAGTTTGAGTCGGGAAGGTGTTTTTGGACATCCATAGCTCTTGAGGCCATAAATGATGGCTTGACAGCTACAAAGTGTTTTTTGTAGTATTCCCATAACTGCAGAGCTCTGGGCTCTTCAGGGTCCATATAAGGCTGTCCAGCAGGCAACAGCCATGTGATTTCAGTGGCCACGTGAATGGAAGAGGGCCAGTGCCCCCTGAAAGATGGGCACCAGTAGTGAGGCCAGTATAAAAGAAAGGTTATGGTATTTATAACCACATAGAATGTGAGTTTGTTTTTACTGTCAGGTCAGACATTTTTTGAATGACTGACATTCCCCTAAATAGGAAAACTAAATATGGTACAGCATTCCAGAACGGATTATTTTGTTTAGGCTTCTTTCACTGAACACAGTATTGAGATAGTACTTACTGGTTTAGGAAATGTCAGAGGTACAACGTAGTAGGGAGGAGTATTGCTACTTACAGTCACAGGGTTATTTTCATTTTTAAGGAAATTTTTTCCTTTTATGATACACAGTTAAAGCCCCTTGATTCTGTTTTCTGTAGTAAGTGAAAGGGAAAACCCACTAAGTGAGAAGTCTTGTAGCACGGCTCCTCTCCTTGGTGTTTTCATCACAGAGGATGTTGGGAGTGTCACCTCCTCATTTGAGAACTCTTTACCTTTGTTAGTGGTATTTTCTTGAATAAAATATCTGATTTTGGTCATCTTTTTTTTTAACTGGTGTTTTCAGAGATTGAGAAAGCAAATGTTTCAAGAACTACACTTAACATTTTTCTAAATTTAATTGTTATGGGCTCATAGATATGTCGCTGTAATACTTTGCAACATATACAAATAAGAATGCCTGTTGTGATTAAAATAAAAAAAAAAATGCTTTGCTTTCAGATGCTTTACATGCATACTTTGGGATCTGTGGCCTGTCACTAATGGAGGAAAGTGGAATTTGCAAAGTTCATCCTGCCCTGAATGTAAGCACACGGACTTCTGAACGCCTTCGAGATCTCCATCAGAGCTGGAAAACCAAGGACTCTAAACAGTGTTCCGAGAATGTGCACATCTCCACGTGACTGACTTCCTTTGGGGGGTGGGGGGGAGGCAGGGAGTTTGTAGCATAACTGTAGCTCAAGGTTAAAAGCCATGTATAACCAAGTGTGCTCTTTTCTTAAGAGGTAGAGTCTCACAGTCAGATTGCGTGCTGATGTCACTTTGGAATATGGTCTTGAGCCAGTAACCTTTGGACTGGGTTTCAAGAAAATCTTTGTTGAAGTTTGAACCACAGCGGACTCTGTTGTGGTTCTTAAATGTTTATACTGTATTTCTAAGAAGTTCTTTGGGCAAATTAACTGTATGTATGTAGGTTATCTTTTTAAAAAAACTCTTCAGTGCGAATTGTATCATACTGTAAAATGGACACAAATCTTCAGAACAGGTTTACAGTTCACAGAGCGTTGATAATCTACGGGTGAACACTTAGTGATCATTTGAAAAGCTTGCCAGCTGATGGTAAAAAATTGCTTTAATGAATGAAGTATTTAGGATTCTTCTTTGAAAACAGATGATTCCATAATTTTTAAAAAGAAGAATGACTTATTTTGTCTTATTAAGTAAAGTGTGCCAGTAAATGTACGTGGCCTATATAAATGAAATTAACTTCATAGCAAGGATGAATAGGCTTAACTAATATAGTAATTTTCTAAGTGGACATTGATTTAAGAAGACTATTATGTAACTAAGGAAAAAATAATTTAACTGTATGTGATTGTGAATGAGAAGGTTTTGTGTTATGTGGGTCACTTATTTAGATGTTGCTGGAGTGAATAACAGGTTTGATTTTAAGTTCATTATTAGTTGCTTTTCCTTTCTGGGGAGAAAACAGTCATCTAGAAGGAAAGACATCTAGTGGTTTTGTTTATTTTTCTGAAATATGTGATATTGTAAATTATACTTGTACTTTTATAACAGAGTTATTTTTAGCCATTTAGATTTTTTTTTTTTTAGTTTGTTGCCTCTAGTGTGTTAGTGGTTCTGATTTCACACTGACAATTTTCTAATTTTTTCAAAGCAAAAAAGTAAAAATCTCAGTAAAAAACCAGAACCACTAAAGTAGATTTAATGGTGCAGCTCCATACATGGTCATTTATATTTTTATATTTTCAGGTAAGTGGAAGGGAAACGTTCTCTTTAGGGGTTAAGGACTGGGATTTCGCTTTTGTTCTTTCAGTTTTGTTTTCTTCATTCTTTGAACTACCTAATTGTAAAGGAAATGGCATAATAACTCATCTTCATTTGTGACCAGTTTATCAATAAATCACTTCCATCACTGTTGTTGAATGACATTCAAAGATGTGAGACGAGTACCGAAATGGAGAAGATCTCTTCACTAAAGAAGCTGGGTTTAAGTTAAAGTCGTGGGGATTATAAATGTTGAATTATTCTGCAACTATCAGTACGAAAACTAAATTACTAGCATTACTGTTTAGGAATTAAAATATTTAAATTTTAATTTATTTCCTAAATTGGAGGGAGAAATACTCTTAAATAATGGTCCTTCCAAAGGGAAATCTGGTATATGCTTGGAGAAATGATTCATTTGTAGTTGGCATGTTTAGTCTTAAACCTCACCTTGCCAAAGTCAACTTTATTATGTTTTTAATTAGAAATAAAATCCATTTTCTGATTGTGGGGAAAATATAAGCTTAACAAGAGATGTTATCTTTCGATGAGTTATTTTCAGTTGCTACTATTTAAATCCTGGCAAATTAAAACATCCCCATCTCAAACTAAGTCACTTCCTAAACATTAGGAGTTAAAATAGCATATATGATACGGCTTTAGATCTGTTACAAAAAGCCCTGATTGCTTTTTCTGAATTGCCATCAGTGGTTAGAAGGTAAGAAAGTTAGTAATAATGGTAACTGTGTTTGTAAATGTGAGGGAAGTCCAAGTTTAAAAGTGTTTCATAAAACTATTAAGAAGTATTTCCTAGCTCCTTGTATAATTTAATAGCATAAGATTATAAATTACATTATGATTCTGAATGGGGCCTTTTTGTGAAACCTTGTGGCCCAGTAGGTGTTTACCTTCCATAGCGGCGTGCCGACCGAAACAACCCAGTGAACCTACAGAGAAACTACTCCTGTTTCTAGTTATTTACAAGAAGAGTATAAACTAAGCGATAAGTAATATTTCACGTATATGCTTTGTTCCTTAGCAGTGCTATTACAATGAGCAGGGAAAGAGGAAGTCCACAAGAACTCTGTTCCCTGTGTTCTGCCCCTACCCCGAGTATGGTATTTTTCAGATGTTGGTAGAAGCTTTGTTTAGAGCATCTGCAGGAGAACAAGATTCATCAGGTCACACAACACCATTCAACCTATTCATCATATGCAGTGTCTTTAGATTTGACCTATACTGACTGTGTGTGTGTGTGTGTGTGTGTGTGTGTGTGTGTGTGTGTGTATTTATCAGATCTTGAAATAGCTATTCTTTAATTTCAGTTCACATAGAGGTTTTGATTACAGTGGTAGATAGTTTGGAAATGGTCGCACCTGATAATATTTGAGAGTCAGTTTAAGGAGGTGCTCTGGAGTGTGATGAGTTGGGTTTAAATCCCAGATCTGCCAGTTCAGCAGTATGATCTTGGACCCGGGAGTGGGGGGGACTAACTCCTGAGGTTATTCAAGGATTAAATGAGATAATGCATATAAAGCATTTGGCATAGCACCTGAAATCCAGCAAATTTCTAAGTGTAATTTCTGTCACAACCATCATAAAATGATTGTTACTGAAATCTCTTCTGTAATAGAGCTTTCACAGGGGTTAAGCTCCAGGAAGATGACAGCAATAGTGTACTTTCTGAGCTTTAGCATAAGAATACAGGGTAACCAGGATAGCCCCAGACCCCGTTCTACAAAACTAGATGACAGTTGTCCCCATGACCCTCAAGAGTGAGGCAAGCAAGGAAGGACAGACCACTGACCGACAGATAGTTTCGGCGTCTGCCTGTGGGGAAGGGGAAAGTAGGCAGCTATTTGCTGACAGCACGGTTTCTTGGCAGCCTGGCAGGGGGCCTGTCACCAGAAGCAGAGACTGGCCAGGCTCCTACAGGTTCCCTCCGCCGGTGGGTGTGCCAGCAACGTAGTGAGCTGGGCCCCGGGGCTGTATATGTCTCAGAACTGATGACACAAAGCCTGGCACAGGGAGAAACTGCTGAAAGTAGGATTTCAGCTGGACAGGACAGGTATGAGAGGACAAGGAAAAGAGAAAGTCCAGGTCAGCGTTGAGAAGGAATGTCACTGGTGATGTCCTGTCGATTACTTTCTCAGAATGAACAAGAAGCTTTAGGAAGGAGCTAAGAAAAATCCTAGAGCACTCCTCTCTCCTAAAAAAGTACAGGAAAACTTCAAACAACAAAAACTGTGAGAAGGATTACAATCGAATCTCCTCCAAAGACGAAATAAGAATAAACAGGGCAAGCACACCAGAAAGACATGACCACAGGGCTGATGAACACTTCAATATACTTCTTTTAAAAAGCAGTTAGGACAGGAAATTTATAGTAGTTAGAACTGTAGCATTAAAAATGGAAGAAGCTGAAAATTAAATCTTAAAAACTTGGAGCAGAAAAGCAAACCAAAAGAAAACAGAAGAAAGGAATTTGTAAAAGGGAGAGAGGAAAATTACCACCACCTAACCTATTCAAGAACAAAAGGTTGAAATGACATGGGAGAAATAACCATAAAACAGGAGAAATTTCAAAATTCTAAGACTACTTTAAATAATTTTATACAATCAGAACACTAACTTTTCTTAGAAAAATGCAAATTGAAATTGCCAGGGTTTACCTTGTAGATACAGAAATTTAAATCAATTATCATAGAAGAAACTAATAGAGGACTCCTTACCAAAAAAAGTGTTGGGTCTTGATTATTTCAAGGGATTTCTACCAAACCTTAAGATGAAATAATCCTGGCGTTTATACAATTCCAGAAGCTAGAAAAAGAATCTTGAGCCTCAAAGTGCCAAAAAAAAAAAAAAAAAAAAAAAAATTTAAAGACTTGTAAATTCATTTTGTAAAGCAAATATAATATAGCATTGTTTCCAAAACTTGACAAAGACCATACCAAAGAGAAAATTATAGACCACTCACAAACAAATATCAATGCAAAAACTTTAACAGTGTATTAGCCAATAACCCCAAAGCACTTTCAAGAAAAAATACATCATAACAAAGTTGGGTTTATTACAGGAATGCAAGGGTAATTCAATAGTAGACTGTTACTATTCATTGTATTAAAAGAGTTAAGGAGAAAATCATTTTTTCTCCATTTTTCCGGAAAGGCATTTGATAGAATTGAGCATTCAATTCATGCTGAATGTACTCAATAAACAGAAATCGATGAGTAATTCATTAACATTGTACCTCTGCCCAAAAGACAGCACCTTAACCTCAAAACAAAAGAAGCTTTCCACTGAAAGTCGAGAACAAGACGTGCCCCTACCTCTCTCTGCCACTTAGCATTGTGTTGATTTTAGCCAGTGCAGTTTGACAAAAGCCACATGAATTTCATGGAAAAGAATTGCAGATACGCATTTATATCTGGAAAACTGAAAGAAGTTTGTTGAAATGCTCTAAGAGAACTTAGTAAAGTAGCAATTACATACAAATACACATTCAAAACTCATGCATATATATAAGTGCTCACCAGACTCAAAAGAGTATCTAACTCTGGATCCATTTAAATGAAGTTCAAAACAGGCAAAACTTATGGGTGTCAAAAATCAGCACCCCCTTTCAGTCACCACCTCCCCCTCCAAAGGTGAGCACTATCATGACTTAAATCACCATCAATTAGTTTTGTCTGTTTTTAAGCTTTATGGAAGTGGAATCGTATACATTATTTTTCACCTGGCTTCTTCAGCTCAACGAGGCCTAGAAGAGTATGAGGCCGCCTCTATGGTGCTGGTAACGTTCTGTTTCATTCAGGTGCTGGTTACATAAGTGCATTCGCTTTATGATACGTACACTTACGGTTTGTGCACTTTTCTGTATGTATAATTACAGTTCAATAAAAATGTTTACTAAAAAGGATAAAAGATTTCATATATATACAAACCTGAACTAGTTAGGAGGTGTACTTGAAGATCCCTTTTGTAATTACAAAAAGAAAAACGTGTAAACTTTATTATTATGTTTGTTTGTTTTTTTTTTTTTGGACTCTCTAAGCCCAACACGGGGCTCAAACTCATGACCCTGAGATCGCATGCTCTCCCGACCAAGCCAACCAGGTGCCGCATTAAGGAAAACTTTTAAAAAATAAACTCTTGATAGAAAATTAGACTTTAACAGTTGAAAAGATGTATCCTATCCTTAGATAGGAAGACTCAACATGAAAACATGCTTTTCTCCCAAGGAAAATTATGTTTGCTTCTATTTGAGAGAGCATACAAGAAAAGCTATGGAAACTACAAAGAAGAACGAGAGGGAACTAGCCCTACCAGACATTAAAACACTTTTAAATCCTCCCTTATTAAAAGTTTGGTATCAGCCCAGGAATTGGAGGTCCAGTGGGACAGAAGAGAAATTCCAAGAATAGACCCAATGGTAGCAATACAATAAAAGCAGCATCTGAAATCCGTGAGAAGATGAACTTTAATTTATTTTTATTTTTATTTTTTAAAGATTTTATTTTTAATCTTTACACCTAATGTGGGGCTTGAACTCACAACCCCAGGGTCAAGAGGTTGCACCCTCTACAGACTGAGCCAGACAGGCCCCCCAGAGAAGACTAATTTTAATTTTAATTTTTGAATTTTTTTTAATGTTTATTTTTGAGAGAGAGAGTGCGAGTGGGAGAGGGGCCAGGAGAGAGGGCGACGTGGAGTCCAAAGCAGGCTCTAGGCTCAGAGCCCGACATGGGGCTCAAACCCACGAACCACAAGATCATCACCTGAGCCAAAATCCAGAGTGGGACCCTTAACTGACTGACCACCCAGGTGCCCTCTCCTGGGGTGACTCTGTAAGCTTAAAGATGTGGAATGGCTGGGGCAAAGACTATGCACATTTTAAATTCTGATGGCTTTTGCAAAAAAGACATTGTTTTCAAAGACCATATTGGTGCACACTCGTACCTTGAAGCTGAGACTTTAAGTATCAGAAAATTATCTTCTGACAATAAAATAACCATCTTGTAACTCAGAATTGCGGCATTGGAAAAGATCATAGAGGCTTAGTCCCTCACCCTCATTTTACAAATTATAAATCTGAGGCCCAAAGACAGAGGAACTCACGCAAGGTCATGTATGTGCCGTATTCTTTTTTTTTTTTTAATTTTTTAAGTTTTATTTTTTTTGAGAGTGCAGAGGAGGGGCAGAGAGTGAGAGAGAGAATCCCAGGCAGGCTCCGTGATATCCGCACAGAGCCTGATAACGAGGCTCAAACTCACGATCCGTGAGATTGTGACTTAAGCCAAAACCAAGAGTCAGATGCCCAACCGACTGAGCCACCCAGTGCCCCTCCCCGTACTATATTCTTAGATAAGAACATATCTCTAGAACACATCGTGCATGTGTATATATTAATACAGATACGCAAGACAGAGATAGATGTAATGTGTTTTCTAATATAAAAGTCTGTGGTCGTTCTGTATCTAGAATACAGTGCACACTTTCTGTCCCCAGGATAGGGCTTTTCTTTGATCATAGCACTTCTTTAATGTATTCGTCTTTTTTCCCCTTTTCACTTTTTTCTAGATCTTCAGTTCTGTTTTTTTTTTCTTGCATTTTTTTTTTAACATTTATTTTATTTTTGAGAGCGAGGGAGACAGAGAGTGAGCCAGAGAGGGGCAGAGAGAGAGAGAGAGAGGGAGACACAGAATCTGAAGCAGGCTCCAGGCTCTAAGCTGTTAGCACAGAGCCCGACACGGGGCTCGAACCCACAAACCATGAGATCATGATCTGAGCTGAAGTTGGACACTTAACCAATTGAGCCACCCAAGCACCCCCCTAGATCTTCAGTTCTAATAATTTTTCACTGAGGCTCTGAAGGCTTTGACTAAATTAAGGGTCGCCACTAAAAGTGTATGTGGGATTTCTTGAGTTAACTGATAATGCCCCACAGGTCTATGTCACTGACATAGACCGTGCATTATGGGTGCACAGGGCCTCATCATACTTAGCCCACAACCTATTAGGAGTCTCTAAACATTTCAAAAAGTTTTTACAAAGTGTCTGTGGGAACATGAAAGGCATGTAAAATTCACTGGAGGAAGTCCAAGCCACTTTTCCTCTGATGTAATCCTAGATGAGGAAGTCAGGGAGTTGGGTAGAGCTTTGTGAAGTCCCTGAGGACTGGAAGAAAATAATCGCTGAAAGAATCAATTTGATAAAGCACAGAAGTAGCTTACTCAAATGCTAATGGGTTTTCATCTTGCATTTGGATTTCAGCAACTGACTTCCACACTAGAATATCCACAAGCGATATTCTGCTACAGAGTACCTTCTTTTCTGCTACAGAACATGATGTAGAAAAACATTCAGTGGTTAAATTCTAGAAATAGGCAGAGAAGAAGAATCGTTCAGGTAATACCTTTTGTTTTTATGACTCTTGGTACTGATTTTACTATTTCTCATTAAGGGACATTTGGTTACTTCCAACTTACAAGCACTTCTTTGTACATCATATGTATGTCTGTGGGGTTCCTAGCAGGATATTTCTGGATTAAAGGATGTATACTTAAAAAGTATTGGTATCAGCACCAAAAAAAAAAAAAAAAGAAAGAAAGAAAGAAAAAAAAAGTATTGGTAGTTACTGTTAAATTGTCATCCAGAAACAGGGTAGCCATTCATAACTTGCTAACAGAGTATTGGAGCACCTCTTTCTCTTATCTTCTGCAGCACTGGATATTTTCAACCTTTAAGTTTTTCCATTCTGCATACAAAAAAATTTTGGTGTGGGGCGCCTGGGTGGCTCAGTCGGTTAAGCAGCCGACTTCGGCTCAGGTCACGATCTCGAGGTCTGTGAGTTCGAGCCCCGCATCCGGCTCTGTGCTGACAGCTCAGAGCCCGGAGCCTGTTTCAGATTCTGTGTCTCCCTCTGTCTCTGACCCTCCCCCGTTCATGCTCTGTCTCTCTCTGTCTCAAAAATAAATAAACGTTAAAAAAAATAAAAAATAAAAATAAATTTTTGGTGTTCCCTTGTTGATAAACAACACGTGTAGAAAACAAGATTTGCTAGGTTTAGGGGTGGGGTGGGGCTGTTGATTGGTGCTGTATGAGTCAATGCTAATCAGTTCATGTCTGAAAGGGTGAAATCAGAATAATGTCTCTCCATTAACGTAGGCTTACGACAGTAGTTTTCAAAATGTGTGGTCTGCAGACTGGAGCATTGACATCATCTGGGAACTTTTAGAAATGCAAATTCTCTGGCCCCACTTGAGACCTACCTACTGAGTCAGAAATGGAGGTGAGGGTGTGGGGAGGACCAGCCACCTGTGTTTCAACAAGCCCTCTCAGTGGCTGTGATGCAAGGTCAAATTTGAGAGCCAGTCACGGATGTAGAAAAAGCAGCTTGGGCAGGAGACGCAAATGAGAAATCCACAAGTATTTGCAGATTTAAATATTAAAAAGGTAGGGGTTTTAGTCCATAATAAGCGCAGTCTGTTTCAACAATGTGATCTTCCTGCCCACCCCAAAAAAGGTAATACTGTCTCTGTCTGCGGTAACAGGGTTGCCAATGTTAATGCTCAGATATGCAAAGAAAACCTTCAGTTTCTCAAATGGACCCGCTCTTCATTTGCCGATTGCTTTGGGTAGGGCAGGCCCAGGGGTGGGGCCATTTAAATTTGGCAACAACTAGCTTCAGTCTTTGCTCAGGTGGTTCTCTCTGGCTCCTGGCTCCTGGCTCCTGGCTCCTGGCTCCTTGTCATCTTGGATATATGTGCCTCCTGGTGGTTGATGGGGCCTTTTTTGCAGGTTGCTGCTCTGATCGGGTCCCTCTGCTGGCATCTCCTGAAGTGCCTGCCGGTCTAGTGTGGCCTTTCTGATGGCAGAGTCCCACCACGCGGCCTCTTGGCTGTCAGGCTGGTCCTAGATCTTTATGCCCAAATCTCTGCCTCCATTTTGTATTATCCAACTCCCTCCCCTCCCATTTTGGTGCCAGATGTGGAGGTAAACTAGGTGTGTTACTCCTAGGACTACAGCCTCTCAGTCTAGGCTGTGCCCAAAGAAGCAGGGCACAAGGCCACCCCATTACCACATGTCTAAATATTAAAGAGTTACAAATCAAACTAGAGAAATATGATCTTCCTGGTTGACACACATATATAATGCCAGATTTGGAAAAACAGGTCATACCAAGTAACTGAATAACACACATCAATAGTTAACTTCATTTTCCACCCCTAGGCCATGATTGGGCAGTGGCAGTGCTGGTCTTGAGAACAGAAATCCAAAGCTTTCTCCCTGGTGTGCTGGTTGGCCAGCCGTGGCTTCCTACAATCATTGGGAATGATTGTGAATCATTGATTCACAGAATAAGCATCGCTTTCTCCTCTTATTTATCCATCCCTCCATTCATTCATTATAAGTGGGTTTTATGACTAACATGAGGCTTGAACTCACAGTCTCAAGTTCAAGAGTCGCATCTCTATAGACTAAGCCAGCCAGGTGTCCCAGCTTTCTCCTCTTCTAACAGGGAGTGTGGGGACGGCTCTCTGCCCACCTGTACCCTCTCCGTCTGATATGGCACACGGTCCGAGTCAGGCATTCTTTGCTCACAACGTGCCCCCAGCCTCCTACCTCACCCCCCTCACCCTCTCACCTGCCTCGGCGGAACATGAGCCTGGCCTTCCAGGCTCAGATTCAGAAATCTTGGCCTCCTCCGGGTTACCGGGCCATGACCAGCCCTCATCTCCCCCTTCTAGGGCCCTTCCCACACCTTGAGAAGCTTCCTTCCATCACACCTTGGACCTGGGGGGTTCACACCCAAACAGCACAGTCCAAAAAGGACCCAGGGAAGAAGCCCACACAGGGCCTGGATCTCTGGTACCAGGAGCATTGTCTAGAAGGGGGCCCCACCAATTCCTCATTTTATGGGGTGTCTTGGACTGGGGTCCCCTAAAGTGCAGGGGTTTGATCTAAGGGCAATACTGGCAGGTGGTCAGCCCGTGTTCATGCCTGTCTGGACCGTGCTACTGGGCGTCCACACACCTCCCTTCCTCTGCCTGTGCCTTTCATCCTTTCCATACTCCCCCAGGGCTGGGGGCCACAGAATTACCCCCCCTTCATTGGTGGCGGGTCCTTTCCTTTCTTCACTTCCAAGTTCTCTCCACCACTGACCTGATATTTCCATTGCACTTTTAAGAAATCTGTAAAACCCTGTCCCACGTGACAAAAGCTGACTTTCTGCTTCTCGTTTTACCGCACACTCAAAAGCTTCCTCTTTTTTTCCCTTTCTCCGTGCTGAAACAGTCTAAACCCTTCCAGGCAAATGAGTGCCCCCGGAGGAGCAGGAAACGCCAAGGCCAACACATTAAAATTTTCCAAAGTCGGTTCCCCCGCTGCTGAGGGCCGGGTCGCTAGATCGAGGGGGAGGTGGTGACCTGAGTGTGATCTGTACTGTCAGGACACCAGAGTGCATTCAAGGTGCCACACGTGCAGAAGGTCAGAGGTGGGAAGGGCGGGAAAGGAGGCAAGGGAAAAAATGGCTAGTTGTCATGTTCGGATCTATAAAGGGCTGTTCTGTGGAAAGAGGTGAGTAGATTGAGTGGCGACTCCAGAATTTCTCCTGGGGGATAGGGGGCATCAGTAAGCAGGTGAGGCCTGGAGGACTTGCCTGGAAGGTGCTTTGTGAATCGCTTGCACTTTTTGTGTTTGCCGAGCCTTTGTGTCAGGTAGCTGTAGAAGGAGCAGGTGAAGATTTAGGTCCGGCTTACCCGCATACCCCTCGTTAGCCACACTGTGGCTCCACCAGTAACTGGCTGCTGTAAGCTTGAAGCATGCACGCACGACAAATAACGCTGGTTGAGTGATGGCACTAATACACGAATCGCTGTGAGAGACACCTGGAGAACTTTGGGACATCAGGGCTGTGTGAAGCTGGACCAGGTAGCCCAGGTCATTTCCCTGGTGCCTGCCACTCTCAATCTCTGGGTTGTGTGAGTTTAAGCCCCCCCAGTGGGTAAGGAAATTCCTTAAAAATAAAATAATTAAAAAAAATTAAAAGGCTATAGTGGGACTCACTTCCAAAGCTTTTTACTCAGTTCAGAAGACTATGGTAAAGACAAGAATTTTTTTTTTTTTAAAGTTGTGTGGGCCATTTTGATTAGAAGCCAGGTTTAGGAATCACTATATTAAATAATTCAAAAGGCCCCTTCTAACAGGGAGAATATATTATCTTAAGGTAACTTCAAGCTGATAAATGCATCGTCTCTTGCATAGTGTTTGGGAACAGTGGCTTTAGGAAGCTGTTAAGTTTTTCTTTCTTTCGTTTACTTGAGAGAGACAGAGACAGAATGAGTAGGGGAGGGGCAGAGAGAGAGAGAAGGAGAGAGAGAATCCCAAGCAGGCTCCACACTGCCAGTGCAGAGCCTGATACAGGGCTTGAATTCATGAACCGTGAGATCATGACCTGAGCTGAAACCAAGTCAGATGCTCAACCCACTGAGCCACCCAAGTGCCCCTAGGAGGCTAAGTTTCTAGCAAAAGTATCCCTTTCCTGGAAGTGGCCTCGGTAGTAAAAAGGCTAAAGATTAAAAAAAAAAAAAGCCCAGCAGCTTTCGATTTTCCACTTCAGGCCTTGCTGGTCTAGGTTATGTCCAACCCTGGGAAAGGAAGATGCTTTTATTGAACACATTTCAACATGGGTGTTGGCTCGATGTTACTTGTGGACAGAAAACATGTGTATTCTATTTCTACATACCTCATTGATGAAACATGCAAAACTAGGAAAAACGTCCAAATGTAAAGTCTATTTGCTATGTAAATAGACAAAGGAATTTCAGGAAGCACTGCTCGTAAGTGTTTTCAATTTTTTTTTTAATGATTATTTATTTCTCAGAGAGAGAGAGATCGAGAGACCGAGTGGGAGTGGGGGAGAGGCAGAGAGAGAGAGAGAGGGAGACACAGAGTCTAAAGCAGGCTCCAGGCTCTAAGCTGTCAGTGCAGAGCCCGGTGTGGGGCTCGAACTAATGAATGCGAGATCATGACCCGAGCTGAAGTCAGATGCTCAACTGAGCCACTCAGGCGACCCATAATTTTTTAATGTTTATTTTTCAGAGAGAGAGAGAGAGAATGGTGCGCACAGATGAGTGGAGTAGGGGCAGAGAGAGGAGGACAGAGAATCCAAAGCAGGCTCCGTGCTGATAACAGAGAGCCCAACACGGGGCTCAAACTCACAAACCAAGAGATCATGACCTGAGCCGGAGTCAGACGCTTAACCGACTGAGACACCCAGGCGCCCCTGAATATGTTTATATTCATACACTTTCATACAACAGTGACCCAAAGACCGACGGCCTCAGCGGAAATTCACATCGGTGTTCATTGCTGTAGGCTGGCGTTTTCCTATGCTGGATGTTTATCACTGGCAGGAGAAACGGCCAGCTTAATCACCTTGGTTCAGTTTTGAAGGATGGACTAAGAAATGACTTAAAATAACTAAAAAAACCCCACAAAAATAGTAATGAAACACACCTGGGAGGTCCCACAACTTGTTCTGTGTTTCCAGTCCACCATTCCTTTGCTGCCACCACATAACAGAGTCTTGTCACTTTGAGACCCAGAGCAGGGCTGCGACAGAAGCCACCACGGGCTGGGATGAACTCAGTCCCCCCGGCAGAGGCGAACTGGTGTTGAGATTTCAATCTCCAAAGGCTGACTGAGGAGAGAAGGCTGAGATCATGACCCGAGCAGAAATCAAGAGTCGGACGCTCAACCCACTGAGCTACCCAGATGCCCAGACCCCTTGATTGTCATTTTAAGCGAGCTCCCCAAGGGTGTCTTGTGGATATTGAAGTTTGAGAAGTGTTGGTCTACAGGGTAATGTCGAATGTCTGCCTCCCTTGCATGCTATTTAAGGCCCTGGGAGAGCTAGGCCCTACCGGCCTTCCCGGCTTCGTCTTTGGTCCTTCCTCCTCCCCAGCCCAGCCACAGCTAAGTGTCCATAACTCCTGAATGCACTCTGTGCTCTCTAATGTTTACTATATATTTTGTCAAGCCGACTGTGAGCTCTTGGTGTCAGCAGCTCGGATTCACTCGTCTTTGAATCCCTAAATGGCCACGCAGCACACGGTAGGTATGAAAGTCATGCTTATTAGATACATCAATCAGAGAATCTTGTGGGCCATTTCTTCCACAAACCTATTTCCTCTAAAAGCAATAGTGTGTATGATATGTACAAATCATTTAAAAATAATTCTGTGTGTATTCCTCTGGTTTGTAGCCAGTTTATCATAAGGTGCAAAATAACATGTCAACTCATTTCTTACCCCTCAAGCTGGATGTAAAATTATGGTCTATCTTTGCAGGATGTAATACATTTTGATTGTAATTAAATTATTGCAGAGAGAAATCACATGTAAATAAATTATAGGAGAAAAACATCTTTGGACATGACCACGCTCTAAATCACTGTTCAGGGCTTATTTTTTAAAAATGTAAGCCTAAATATTGATCATTGTTTCTCCTTTCTTCAAGGTACTAAGACATCCTTATTCTAGCTGATCTGTATCCATTTTACAAGTCACATTCTCAAAAAAAAAAAAAAAAATCATGTACTCATAGTATGTCCTTTTTCTTCCTCAATAATTATAAACTTACCTCCACACACATACTCAGCTGACCTTCTCCACACAGTAGTTTTTAAATTTTCATATGGGGGTGCCTGAGTGGCTCAGTCGGTTAAGCATCTGATTTCAGCTCAGGTCATGATCTCACGGTTCATGGGTTCAAGCTCCATGTCAAGTTCTGTCCTGACAGCTCAGAGCCTAGAGCCTGCTTCGAATGCTGTGTCTCCTTGTCTCTCTGTGTCCCTCCCCCACTCTCTCTCCCTCTCTCTCTCTCTCAAAGATAAACAAACATTAAAAAATAAATAAATCTTGCCCTGCATACGAGGGACATTCCTCTGTTGTTCGGAAGATCCATAAAAGGAAGATGTTACAAAAGACCAAATTCCCCCTAATGGGTGGACAATTATTGGTGTAATTTAGCAAAGAATTACAGCCTGTGAGACCACAGTGTGTGCTGAAGAAAGCCAAGCAGATAGAGTTTCTTTCCTCTTCTGAGTTTGGGAAAGTGGGTAGGAAGGGAAGGATGTTACCTCTCTCAGGAGGTGATGTGGGCATCCATCTTTGAGAGGGAGAATGTCAGGACACAGAAGGGGACATGGTGGTGACAGTGAAGACTCCAGGCAGAGAGAAGACCCAACAGGTGGCTGCCCCCCAACCCTCAGAAAACATGGAAGTGGAGGAAATAATTTCAAAATATATAGAATAAAACTTAGCACAGATGACTGATTTAGAACCCCCGGTTTAGGAAATTGCTTCTGTAATGCAGAGACTTACTATTAAAAAGGAAAAAAATCTCTCACGTTTGCAAGATGGGCTTGAACAGAGCTTTGACCTGAGGCCCAGAGGCCCAGCGAGCAAACATGGCTCCTTCCGGGAGGCAGGGGACCCAGGGAGTGCCTCCCAAATCCAGTTCACAGCCTGAAGGAGACGTGGCTGTGTGTTAACTATCACAGGGTCTGAGAAAATAGTGTTCATCTCCCTTGTGCCGACTAGCCAATCAGTGACTAAAAAGCATGAACAGAAAATCCAAGCCTGCCCCTCTCTCCCAGAGTGCCACCATATTTTACAGTCCAGAAACTTCTGTGAAAATCTCCCTTCTTTCAGACCTCAGAGACACAGGAGTAGGCCAAGTTACGTGTGCTGTGATTTTGTTCTTCCTGTATACTAAAGCCCTTTCCCGTTCTCACAAGAACTGGGCCACTGAACGTAAGGTTTATGCCCCATCAGAACATGCCCTCCTGTCACCAAAGAGAAACTCTGTAAGAGATCAGATGCGGGAGAGTCCCTCCTCTCAATAAACCCATAAACAAACCACCAATAAACCCATTTTTCTCTAACGGGGATTCACCTGCCCCCTGGCTGAAGTGTTTCTCTGGGCCTTCCTGTCTGATACCATGGTTTCCTCCCCCACTGTCCCACATGGCCCTTGAGCAGGGAACTGAATCTGAACTCAGTTTCAGATTTCCAGTGCTTCCAATGCAGAGTAAGTGCTGGTTATCTTTTGTTGAACGGAATAGAAATGAGTTCATCCAAGGCAGTTTCCCTGCACAGCCTTTGGCCCCTGGTACTGGGAAAGGTAAACAAACAGGGCTCCCCACCCAGCAGTGCCCTCATACTGGTAACTTTTAGCACGCCCTGCCCTAGGTCAGATCTCATTACTGGATAACACAGGAATCATAAAAGGTACCACCTGCTTATACAGGAGCAATAAACCCGGTGTGCCCTTGTCTGTAGAGTGCCGGGAGCTCTTGACAGCTGAGTCAGTGTTGGGTTCGGGGATTTTATGATAAGAGGACAGCACATTAGCCAGTAAAATCCCAGATAGGACCAAACTTTACGCTTGCCCACATTTGTTTTGTTTTCTCAATAAACTTTTTATTTTAGAAGTTTTAGACTTATAGAAAAATTGCAAAGATAGTATTGAGTTCCCAAACAGTCTCCATCCAGTTTCCCCTATTGTTTTTAAAGATTTTTATTTTTTAAGTAATCTCTACACCACCGTGGGGCTTGAACTTACAACCTCCGAGATCAAGAGTCACAGGCCTGTGACTGAGCGAGCCGGGCACCCCAGTTTTTCCTATTATTAACATGTGACATTTGTTGTGGTACCTTTGTTGTGGTACATGCTCATTTATTTATTTTTTGAGAGAGAGAGAGAGCAAGCCAGGGAGGGGCAGAGAGACAGGGAGGAGAAATCCCAATGGGATCCGCGCTTTCAGCGCAGGGCCTCATTTGGGGCTCAAACTCATGAACTGTGAAATCACGACCTGAGCTGAAACCAAGAGTCTAATGCTTAACTGACTGAGCTACCCAGGAGCCCCTTAATTAGCCAATATTAATGCATTATTATTAACTATATTTGATTTCCTTAAGTTTTACCTGGTGTCCTTTTTTCTGTTCCAGGATCCCACGCAGGATATCATATTACGCTTCGTTGTCATGGCTCCTTTTGTCTGTGACAATTTCTCAGACTTTCATTGGTTTTTTTTTTTAATTAATTAATTAATTTATTTTAACATTTATTTTTGAGACAGAGAGAGACAGAGCGTGAACAGGGGAGGGACAGAGAGAGAGGGAGACACAGAATCTGAAACAGGCTCCAGGCTCTGAGCTGTCAGCACAGAGCCCGACGCAGGGCTCGAACTCACGGACCGTAAGATCGTGACCTGAGCCGAAGTCGGACGCTTAACAGACCAAGCCACCCAGGCGCCCCAGACTTTCCTTGTTCTTGAAGACTTTGACAGTTTAGAGGATCACTGATTAGGTATCTTGTAGAATGTCCCTCAACTGGCATGTGTCTAATGTTTTTCTCCATATTACATGGATTATGGGTTTGGGGGAGGAAGGTCACAGAAATAAAGTACAGGCATTTTTATACCATTTTCCTTCTTATTTTATTAAAAAAAAATTTTTTTTTAATTTAAAAAAAATTTTTTTTTTCAACGTTTTTTATTTATTTTTGGGACAGAGAGAGACAGAGCATGAACGGGGGAGGGTCAGAGAGAGAGGGAGACACAGAATCAGAAACAGGCTCCAGGCTCCGAGCCATCAGCCCAGAGCCCAGAGCCCGACGCGGGGCTCGAACTCACGGACCGCGAGATCGTGACCTGGCTGAAGTCGGACGCTTAACCGACTGCGCCACCCAGGCGCCCCTAAAAAAATTTTTTTAATAGCTATTTTTGAGAGAGGCAGAGTGTGAGTAGGGGAGGGGCAGAGAGACACAGAATCCCAAGCAGGCTCCAGACTCTGAGCTGTCAGCACAGAGCCCAACACGGGGCTCGAACTCATGGACTGTGAGATCATGACCTGAGCCAAAGTCGGATGCTTAACTGACTGAGCCACCCAGGTGCCCCTGCCCTTTTCCTTTTTAAAAATCCCCCACCCCGCCCCTGCCATCTTTTCTCCCACCTGCCCTGCCCCCCACACAAAAAAGCTATTATTAGATGGATAGTGCCTGTCAGGAGCAAGGAAATGAGGCTTTATCCCAGCGTGTATTAGAGGAAGTCCTTCTTATCCTGTTGGATATCACCAGCAGGAATGGCTCCTTAGCAACAAAGTTTGGGGAGCAGTGTGGTCGCAGAGCCACAGACCAGAGGCCCTCGTGGGCTTTTGACAGTCAGCTTAGCTGAAGGACCGAAAAGGCAACACCCCTCTGGCGTGGAAAACAGACCTGGTGTTTGACCTGCCTGGCAGAGGACACTGCCTCAGGGATTTTATAAGCCTCTGTGAGCAATGAAAGACCGGAATGCAGAACCAGTGATACGAATATGGCTACGGTTGGAGGCGCCTTGTCCAAGAAACATGCCCACTCCTGGGGAGTGCCGGAGGCTCGAAGTGGAGGCTTTATGACTGTGACAGATCCCCAGTGGTGACTAAGAGCCTGGGCTCTCTCCTGGCTCTGCTGCTGTCTCTCTCAGTGCCTTTGAGCCAAGTCATTCCACTGTGAGTGACTCAAGATGACTGTCTCTGAAAGGTGGGTCTAATAGTACCCCCCCCCCCGCCTTATAGAATCTCTTGGAAACCAGATGGGACGGTGTAATTGATGTGATATGGAGGCTGGGAGCAAATGGTCAAGGAATGAGTTCTTGAGACATTTTCAGTGCAAAAAGGGGTTTTTGTTAAAGCCCGGGGATAGGACTTATGGGTAGAAAGAGCTGCACTGGGTCCCCTGGGGGGCTCAGTCAGTTAAGTGTCCGACTCTTGGTTTTAGCTCAGGTCGTGATCTCAAGGTTCTTGAAATCGAGCCCTGCGTCTGGTTCTGTGCTGAGAGTCAGGAGCCTACTCGGGATTCTCTCTCTCCCTCTCTCTCTCTCTCTCTGGCTATTGCTGAGCTAAGGCTGCTTTTTTCCTCCTAGCAAAGCATTAACAGTAAGGCAGTTGGAAACTTCTCGAGGAATGTCACTCTGCCTGTCTCCAGGACTTGTTCCTGGGCTGCAAGTTGTAAAGGAAATTTCATTTTAGCTACATTTCTTCTGTCAGTAATTCCTTACAACAGTGCCTGACCCATAGTGAGTGCTCAAAACATACTATGAGCATTCTTATTCAATTAAGATTGGCGTAGAAATAATCTGACAACCATCCTAAAGTCAAAACCCAGAAGGCTTCTGAATGAATGAGCTGGAAAAAAAATTTTTTTTTCAGATTTCTGGATAAAAATTCAGGACGTTACTTTCTAAAAAAAAAAAAAAAAAAAAGGCGCTCTTATTACAACCCATCTCCCTGCCCTTGCTGGCAGGTGGAGAAGGCAGAGGGTTAGGGTTTCTCCAGAGCATGGCTAAGTTCTACTTCCTCATGTCCTTTCCCACTTGATTTAAACTTGGAATTACGTTCAGAGAGCAGTTCACCAGGGCTGCGTCTGCCGCGCCGTCTAGGGCCGTGAAATGGAACCAAGCCAGCTGGCCCTCATCAGAACAGTGAACTTGGATATAAGTCACTGAGCCGGCAAGCTGATGACCAGCCAGTACAAACAAGCTGCAGCCTTCTCTTTGTCTCAGAGCCCTGGGAAGGACTAGAGGAACTCAGGTATCCCAAAGTGCTTCGTGTAATCTGTAAAGAGCGTTTTAGTTATTCATTCATTTATTTGTTTGCTTGTTTGTTCGTTTATCCATTCATGTATTTATTTATGGTATATAATTTTCTAGTTTTTTTTAACTCCAATGTACTTGACATTATTAGTTAACATGATTAATTCACAGTGTTCTACAATTTCAGGCGTATGATGCAGTGTGATTCAACAATTCTATATGTTACTCAGAGCTCATGGCGAGAGAAGTGTGCTCATAATCTCCTTCACCAATTTCACCCACCGCACCCCTGCCCCCCTGCCGCCCCATCCACCTCCCCTTCTGGCAACCACGAGTTTGTTCTCTACATTTACGGGTCTGCTTTTTGTCTCTTTTTTGCTTTGTTCGTTTGTTTTGTTTCTTAAATCCCACATGTGAGTGAAGTCATATGGTGTCTTTCTCTGACTTATTTCATTTAGCATTATACGCCCTAGATCCATCCATGTTGCGGCAGATGGCAAGATTTCATTCTGTTTATGGATGAGCGATATTCCATTGTAGGTATAAACCACATCTTGATCCATTCTTCTGTTGATGGACGCTTGAGTTGCTTCCATATTTTGGTTATTGTAAATAGTGCTGCAATCCACATAGGGCTGCAGATATCCTTTAGAATTGGTGTTTTCATATTCTTTGGGTAGATACCCAGCAGTGGAATTACTGGATCATGTGATAATTCTACTGTCAACTTTTTGAGGAACCTCCACACTGGTTTTCAGAGTGGCCACACCAGTTTACATTCCCACTGACAGCACAGAAGGGTTCCCCTTTCTCTGCATCCCTGCTGACACTTGTTTCATGTGTTTTTTGTTTTAGCCACGCTGAACCAGGTGTGAGGTGGTATCTCACTGTGGTTTTGATTTGTATTTCCCTGATGATGAGCGATGTTGATTCTTTTCATGAGTCTGTTGGGCATCTGGGTGTCTTCTTTGGAGAAATGTCTGTTCATGTCTTCTGCCCATTTTTTAATTGGATTTTTTTGTGGGTTGTTTTTTTGTTTGTTTTTTGGTGTTGAGTTGTATAAGTGCTTTGGATATCATTTGCAAGTATCTTCTCCCATTCAGTAGGTTGTCTTTGTTTTGTTGATTTTTTTTTTGTTGTTGTTGTTCCAAAGCCTTTTGTTTTGATGTACTTGCAATAGTTTACCTATGGTTTTTAATTAATTAATTAGTTAACTTATATATTTATTTATTTGAGAGAGAGAGTGAGAGCAGGGAAGGGACAGAGAAAGAGGGAGAGAGAGAGAGAGAGAGAGAGAGAGAGAATCCCAAGCAGGCTCCGTGATGCCAGCACAGAGCCCGATGCAGGGCTCAAACTCACAAACGGTGAGATCATGACCTGAGAGGAAATCAAGAGTCGGACACTTGAACCAACTAAGCCATCCAGGTGCCCCAAAAGATTTTATTTTTAAGTAATCCCTACACCCAGCGTGGGGCTCGAAACTGCAACCCTGAGATCAAGAGCCACACACTCCACTGACTGAGCCAGTGAGGGCCCCAGAAGTAGTTTTTAGGTAAAACAATTTCCTTCCATATTTTTATTCTCAAATTGTAATTTGAAGGCTTTTGTTTGTTTCCAAGACATTACTCTCAGAGTTCCCTTCCTAACAGTAAATGTCCAATACCAAAGCTTTCATTTGTCTTTTAATGAAAGAAAGGAAAAGAATTTTGAATTAGCTGTTTAGACAATTTCTTAACTGGGTTATATATTATACTTGATAATGGCCCAAACCTTTCATCTGACCTCAGTTTCTCCAGTTGTAAAGTAGATATATTCATTCGTTCCTTCAATAAATACTTCAGTGGGCTTAATAGGTGTTGGATGCTCTATATATGATAGTCATTTTCACCTAGTTGTTAACAAAATAATGGGCTCATGTGTAGCTGATTATTTAAAGTTTGTTACTCAATGAATACTTTTACGGTTAAATAAAAAGTATGCCTTTTCATACAGATAAACCAAATTTCTACATTGCAAAAAGAAACTTAAAACTCTTCTTTGGAATTATGAAGTGCAAATATTTCGATGAAGTACACATTACACATAACAAAACACGTTAGGCATTTTTGTATGTAAGGATGCTGAAAGATAAATATTAATAATTTTCCCTTTTAAGCGTAAACAACACGCAGTGAAGTGCCTCTGGGAAATACAATGCTTTCCCCCTAGCAAGCTGATGTAACTCTAAAATGCATGTATTTGCAGAAAATAATTCTTCTTATTTGTGTTAATGTGGCCATCCATATTGCTTTTCTAAGGAAATATTTATAAATATTACTACTGTGTTCCAGAAACGTTAGGAAGCAAATCAGAGGAGAAGACTCCTCTACAATAGAAGATTTATAAAAATGTTCCCCCTGATAGAATTCAAAATTGTGCATGTCACAGTGAATTAAGAGACATGAGTTCAGAGGCAGAGCCTATGGCTATGGCTGGGGTGTGTGGTTTGTCTTCAGTTCCTTACTAATTCTATCTCCCAACACTAGACAAGCCATTCAAACCATTAAATTCTTCACCTTCTGTTGGCCAACACGCAGCCCACGGCCAGCAGTCGGCTGCGGGGAGGAACCTCAGAGCACCTAGAAGCTTTGGTACACCAGCGAGAGACCGTCTAATACATGTGTGAGCCCTGGGGGAAGGCACCACAAAAGAGGTTTGAGGCCTTGAAATGGAGTATAATTAGTTCAAATTACAATAAACACAGACCCCCTCCACTCAACTGTGGATCCAGATAAGAAGCAGATGAAGTAAATTAGAGTCAATGAGAAAGGAGGCAGCTAGAATAGCAAGACTCTGGAGGAGAATGTTCTGTAGAAAGCGAACAAATATGGCAGATACAAAAAGGCAGAGAATAATTTAATAAATACAATTCTCAACATGCTTTCCGTATTGTGCCCTCGGTCTTATTCATAAAAAGGTGATCTATTATTTTAAATATATAGCATAGCTCCTCTCCTTGCCTTGGCTTGTAGTCTGGGACAGGTGAAAATGCCTACCTCCTGGCCAAGAGATTGTCCTTCCTGCTTTTCAAAGTCAATGTTATTTTTATAGTAGAATGCTTATAGAATCCCTTTCTTGGCATTTGTTTCTACTCTGCAAATTTCTTCCTGGGTGTTTCCCTCCCCTATAAGAGAACAATGAGCTCAAGCCTTAGCAAGTACTTTCATCAATAAATAAATCAGTATCCTATATTGGTGTTATTAATATTCTTAACTTCAAATTAATGGAGATATGAACTTTGTTGAGGAACCCCAGCACAACAAGGAGATTTTTAAGATATGCCTTGGTGGCAAAATAGAACACGAGACACAGTTTATCATTTTTGCCAGAGCCAACCAGCTCCTTGTTTAGATAATTAGCAGCCAATCCTATACTAATGGATTCCTCTTAATATACCCTATCTCCTCATTCACCGCCACCAAAAAACAATACTAGATCTGAATCTGAGATCCTGTAAATTGTCCCCCCATCTTCCTCCCCCTATCTCCCTTCTTCCAACACTCACAAAACAAACTTCTAAAATAAATAAGGTGGGGCGCCTGGGTGGCTCAGTCGGTTGAGCATCTGACTTCGGCTCAGGTCATGATCTCACGGTCCGTGAGCTCAAGCCCCGCGTCGGGCTGTGTGCTGACAGCTCAGAGCCTGGAGCCTGCTTCCGATTCTGTGTCTCCGTCTCTTTCTGACCCTCCCCTGTTCATGCTCTGTCTCTCTCTGTCTCAAAAATAAACATTAAAAAAAATAAAATAAAATAAATAAGGAATAGAAGACGGCTCTTGGAGCCACTCCATTTAGCTTATTACCAGTACTAGTAAATGACTTCCTTTATCTCTGGCTTGTGACATCTCAAAGGCAGCAATGCGTTTGAGATCCTTCAGGATGCTTAGTGATGAGGCAGATGGATGGAAACAAAGGGGACCTTTGCCCCCGGAAGAGGACTGAGGTGCCGGGAGCATTTCTTCAGCCTCACAAAGAGTAAACTTTTGTGGCAGTAACACCACATGATGAGAGAAGCAGATCAAAGAACTAAAAATGGAGGATGTGTTTAAATTATTTATGATGATGCCGCAGCTGTATTGATCAGAGGCAGTTTTCTTTCTTAACCTTAACTTCCCTCTACCTACAGAAGCTGCCACCTGCACCCCTTACCCGCTCCCCCCTCCCCACCTGCCCCCCTCTTCCCCACTACCAAAGGAATTATTCCATTATGTGCCTAGTGTGGTGGTGAGGGGTGGGTTACTGGTCAGGACCTTGGTTAAGAGAAGGCTGGTCATCCAATATGGTTCCGCCATATCTAATGACAAACAAACCCATGATCTGTTTGCATATCTCATTTCCTAGGAAAGAAATGGTATATTGTTTCACAGTGTACCCTGCAGGAAAAAAAGGTTCTGCCCTCTCTGTCGGGATCGCATTACCTCAGTATCCAAAAGCCTAATACAAAATTGAAGCTGTTGGAAGACATTATGGTATTAAGAGGACATTTATATTTTAAGAACCGTGTTTATCTTGTTTGATGCTGAATCTGCATGGCCACAACACCTCCAGGCACACAGTAGGTGGTCAGTTGTAGTTAGTGAGTGGATGTTGTTGGTATATTGGGATTTGGGCAATGAAGGCTGTGTGTGCAGCAGCATGTCTTAAGGAGTCGCTGGCTCCCCAGGTAGCCTGGGTTGAACATTCTAGGCTTCCTCTTGGGCAAGGTCTTATTTACTGTCATCTCACATTGAGGCTGAATTGAGGATATGTGCACACAGTTCCAAGCTTTGTCATTTGGGCAACTCTAAGGCAAGGCTCAATGCTTTGTCCTTAAACGATCCCAAGGCAATTTGCCTCCCCTCTTTGGGCCAAAGATGAGGTGTGGTAAACTTCCGGAAAAAAAAGAAAGAAAGAAAGAAAGAAAGAAAGAAAGAAAGAAAGAAAATATTAGAAGACAATCTAAGAATTTGTCCCAAGTGGGTATTAAAAGCCATGTAAGAAAGGCAGATTGTGACATATCTCCATTACAGGTAACTTTGGTCAAGGTGCTTACTACCTTTCTTCCTGACAGTCAAGATTTTATGGGATTAAATCAAAAAGCACATTATTAAAAGAGAAGAAAATATTAAGTAGGTGTGCCTAGTTTTCTGGTGATATTTAAATCAACCAGAGAGTACTAGAGATAATCAGGTTCCGACAAGAACCTACAAACAGCATCAATCTTAGATTTGGGAGAAGATGGAAAGTACAGCCTATTCAAAGGCTGCTGTCCCTCCCATCCCAAATTCCTGGAAATGGCAGATTTTTTTTTTTTAATTCATTATAGTACTAGAAAACAGAATCAGATACACTGGGTAGGCCAGAAATTATTAGAAGGAATCCCTAAAATATGCAAAACAGATGCAATCTTATTAACAGAAAAAATCCGCTTCCTGAAAACGAGATGACTTCAAATGCTCTACTGGCTCAGAAAGGTCAGAGACAGGGAACAGGCAGAGCCTTAGGCCACCAGAGAGTGATCAGATGGGACGGATGTGAACATTAGAGCAAAATGCTGAAGAACACGTTAACATATCAGATTCAGTAATGTGTTAATAGGATTATATATGATAACCAAGCAGAATCTACACCAGGAGAGGTTCAATATTGAAAAACTATACTAATGCAATGAACTCTACTGCTAGATTAAAAATGGAAACCCTTTAGTCATGTAAGAAGATGTCCCAGAAAACGTTTGATAAAATTCAACATACAGAAGACTTTTTTGGCATAGTAGGAAAAGAAAAAAAACCCTCCTAACCAAATATAGCATATTAAACCAAAGTCCTTAAGCCAACAAATCTTCAGCTACAGAAGACTGTCTCCATTAAAGTCAGAAATAAGACAAGAATGGCTGTTATCACTTGTGTTACCCTCATCACGACATCATCACCTATTGTACCCATCTCCCCACCCGCCTGCCCTCTGGTAACCATCAGTTTGTTCTTTATGACTAAGAATTTGTTTCTTGGGGCCTCTGGATGGCTCAGTTGGTTAGGCATCTGACTTTGGCTCAAGTCATGATCTTGTCGTTCGTGGGTTCGGGCCCCACATCAGGCTCTGTGCTGACAGCTCAGAGCCTGGAACCAGCTTCGGATTCTATGTCTCACTCTCTCTCTCTGCTCCTCCCCCACTTGCATGCATTCTTTCTCTCTCAAAAATAAATAAACATTAGAAAAAAACTTCTTAAAAAAAAAAGTTTGTTTCTCGGTTTGTCTCTCTTTCATTCTCTTTCCCCATCCCCCGCTTTGCTCCTGTATTTTGTTTATTAAATTCCACATATGAGTGAAATCATATGGAATCTGTCTTTCTGTGACTTAGTTCATTTAGCTCCATCCATGTCGTTGCAAGTGACAAGATTTTGTTCTTTTATATGGCTGAATTATATTCCATTGTATAAATACATGCCACATCTTCTTTATCCATTCATCAATTGATGGGCACTTGGGCTGCTTCCATTATTTTATATTTTATATATATAAAATTTGTATGCTATACAGAATCTGGAGATTGGGTATAGCATAAATTATCCAAACACTCCTTCATGAGTGAAAAGTAAATTTCTTCCAGTGATTTACCATTATAGACAATGTTGCAACGAACATATTTATACATGCCTCCTTGCTAGATGCTTCTCTGAAGAGATGCTTCCACTGAAAAGTGGAATTTCTGGTTCATTTAACACTGTGATCTCTGTTGCCAAATTGCCCTCCAAAATGGCTGTTTCAATACCCAATGCTGAAAGTTCTTGAAGGTACATCTTTCCTTACACTAGTACAAAAATTTGTATTTTCAATTCCTTTTAATTTCTGATAATCTAATGAATGAATGGTGACATGTCATTGTTTTTATTTCTGTTTCCCTGATGGCTTTTGTGACTCTGCATCTTTTTGTGTTTACCAGTCATTTGTTTTCCCTCATTTACAGATAATCTGTCCATATCCCTTACCCATTTTTCTTCTGAGCTACTCGTTGTTTGCTTATTGATTTATGGGACATTATTTAAGTATTCTTAAATGTGCCCTTTTATCTGTTGTGTATATTGCAAATATTTTCTTCCAGTCTGTCTCATGTCTTTTATCTTTGGTATCTTTTGTTGTACAGACTTTTCTCATCAGTATTTGATCGGTCTGTCCTTTCACTCCTGATTCTAAATGTCACCTGTATGATTTAGTAAATAAGTATAAATCACGTACAATCTGATCGTGGGTTTTTAATCTAGACAGTGCAGATCTGCATGTGTGGCTCGAACTCAGGAGCCATGAGATCATGACCTGAGCCCAGGTTCTCAAATGCTTAACCGACTGAGCCACCCAGGCACCCCATGCATTTCTCTTTTGAATTAACTTTAGAATTAATGTGACCAGTTCCTGGACAATGACTGAGATTTTTATTGTGATTGGTTTGGATTTACAGATTAATTAAAAGATTGAAGGAGTTCATGGCTAATAGGTTGTCTTACAAGGTACCCTACAGGGAGTCTTCAGGATGAAGGGAGATGCTTACAAATAACAAGAAATGTTGAACACCAGATATTATAAACATGTGAGTAAATCAGTTTTTCCTTTTCCCTTAATTTATTTAAAGAACACATAGTCTTTTGTTAGATTGTGTAAAGTGATAATCATAACACTGTATTGCTGGGTTTATAACATGTATAGATGGGATATGTAATAGACAATAAAGGAAGGAGGATTGGAACTGTATTGTAAAGTTGCCATGTTTTACCAGAATTTAAGTCAGTATTAACCTATTATAGATTGTGATCAGTTAATATTTACATTATAATTCCTGCAATAACTCCTACGAAATAACAGTTTTGTTAAAAATCAATGGAAGAAGGGAGCAGGTATACTAAAAAATATTTAACACAAAAGAAGACAGAAAAAGAGAGGGGTGCCTGGGTGGCTCAGTCGGTTGAGCATCCAACTCTTGCTTTTGGCTCAGGTCATGATCTCACAGTTCATGAGTTCAAGCCCTGCATCAGGCTCTGCACTGACCAGTGTACAACCTGCTTGAAATTGCCTGTCTCTGTCTCTGTCTCTGTCTCTCTCTCAAAAATAAAATAAATAGAAGAATAAAATAAATAAAAAGAAGAAGAAGGAGGAAGAGGAGCAGCAGTAGAACAAAGACATAAGAAACCAGCCTTACCTAACTTATTTGTGGAACACTCTACCAGCAGCAGAACACATGCTCTTTTGAAGCACATGTGGAATATTGCCTCACAAAGGTGATAGTCTAGAGTGGGGTCAATAAGCTACAGCCCAAGGGCCAGCCACCTAAATTTTTTAAACCATTAAAGAAAAAAATTTTTAATTCATTTTTGAGAGAGAGAGAGAGACAGAGACAGAGTGGGAGTGGGAGAAGGGCAGAGAGAGAGGGAAACACAGAATCCGAAGCAAGATCCAGGCTCCAAGCTATTAGCACAGAGCCTGATGTGGGACTCAAACCCATGAACCATGAGATCATGACCTGAGCCGAAGTCAGACGCTTAACTGACTGAGCCACCCAGGCGCCCCTTAAACCATTTTTAAGTGTGCAATTCAGCAGCATTAATTACATTCATGATGTGCACCCATCACCATTAACTACATCCAAAACCTTTTCATCCTCCCCGACATAAACTCTGTATCCATTAAAGGGTTAACTCCCCATTCCCTACCCCGCTCCCAGCCCCTCTCATCTACGTTCTATCCCTATGAATTGGCTTATTCTAGATATCTCATATATGTGAAATCATATAATATTTGACCTTCTATATCTGGCTTATTTCACTTAGCATGTTTTCAAGGTCCATTGTAGCATTGGACATATTGTAGCATATATCAGAAGTTCATTCCACTTTATCGCCAAGTAATAATCCACTATATGTATATACCACACTTTGCTTACCTTTCATCTATGGATCAACACTTGGTTTGTTTCTATCTTTTTTTTTTAAGTTTATTTATTTATTTTGAGAGAGAGAGAGAAAGTGTCAGCAGCGGAGGGGCAGAGAGAGAGGGAGAGAGAGAGAATAGAAAGCAGGCTCCATGCTGTCAGCACAGAGCCTGACATGGGGCTCGAACTCATCAACAGTGAGGTCATGACCTGAGCAGAAACCAAGAGTCTGATACTCAACTCACTGAGCCACCAGGCGACCCTCTATCTTTTGATTATTGTACAGAGTATGGCAGTGAACATTTGTGAATAAGTATCTGTTTATGTCTCTGTGTTCAGTCCTTTGGGGTCTATCACTAGAATTGGAATTGCTGGGTTCTTTGGTAATTTTTTGTTTAACTTTTGGCAGGATCATCAAACTGTTTCTCAAATGACTCCACCATTTTACATTTGCAGCAGCCACGGGTTCCAATTTCTCCATATTGTCACCGGCACTTATTTTCCAGTTTTGTTTGTTTGTTTGTTTTAATTATAGTTCTCCTAAGAGGTATATGAAGTGGAATCAATTGTGGTTTTGATTTGTATTTCTCTAATGACTGATGATGTTCAACATCTTGTTTTTAAGTTTATTTATTTTGGGGGGGGGGAGAGAATATGAGTGGGGGAGGGGGAGAGAGAGAATCCCAAGCAGGCTTCATGCTGTCAACTTGGAGCCCAACGTGAGGCTTGATCCCACAAACCCCAAGATCATGACCTGAACCAAAATCAAGAGAAGACCCACTTAACCAACTGAGCCACCCAGGTGCCCCACTGATGAACATCTTTTCATGTGGTTATTCCACTCCCTATTTTTTTTTAATAAATATTTATTGGAACATAACGTTACCCACTTGTTTAATATTGTTGATGGTGGCTCGTATCCTGTAACTGCAGTATTCACAAAGACTGTATGGCTACAAGTATAAAATGTTTAATTATATCTCACCCATTGAGAAAAAAATTGCTAACTCCCATGTTAGACCACCAAAAGGCTTCAATATATTCAAAAAGTCTTTTTAAGTTTATTTATTTATTTTGAGAGAGACAGAGACAGTGTGAGTGGGGGAAGAGCAGAGAGAGAGAGGGAGAGAGAGAATCCTAAGCAGGCTCCCAGCTGCCAGCGCAGACCCTGATGTGGGGCTTGAATTCACAAAACCATGAGATCACGACCTGAGCTGAAACCAAGAGTTGGATGCTTAACCGACTGACCCACCCAGGCACCCCAAGCCTCAATATATTTTAAAAACAGAAATCAGTTAAAGGATGGTTTTTGTTCAAAACAGCATTAGATTGGAAGTCAGTATAGAAACATGAGAAATCTAAAATATTTAGGAGTTTGGAATTTGTGAAGAAACCACATGAGTAATTTAGAAAATATTTCTCACTGAAGGAAAACAAAAACACAACATATGAAAATTTGTGAAATATAGGTAAATCAGTACTTATTGGTTAAAGACAGAATGCTTCTCTTCTGTGATTGGGAATAAGGCAAGGGTGTCCACTGTTGTCATGTTGACTTAATATTGTGCTGAAGGTGCTATTCAGAGCAATAAGGTGAGAAAAATAAATTAAAGGTATAAAGTTTGGAAAGGGAAAAGTAAAACTTGTTTAATTATACATAGTATGATAAGGAATCTACAAATAAAACCTATTAGAATTAATAAATGAGTTTGGTAACATTGCAAGATACAAGTTCATTATGCAATTATTAGTTGTATTTCTATATGCAAGCAATGAGCAACCCAAAAATGAAATTAAGAAATCATGTACCAAAAGGAGTACAGTGCTTCCAACACCCAAAGCTATTAAGCATAGCTAAGAGACGTTAAAGACAATCTCAATAAATGGAGAGATATTCCAGTGTTTTAAAACTGGATTGTGGGGGGTGCCTGGATGGCTCAGTCAGTTAAGCATCTGACTTTTGATTTTGTCTCATGGTTCATGGGATCAAGCGCTTCATCTCTCTCTCTCTCTCAAAATAAATGAATAAATAAATGTCAAAAAAAAAAAACCAACCTGGATTATGGGATGCTTGCATAATTCTATAATTTAATTTAAAAAACTGTCCACTTACAGTGGACACTTACATTGGTGGATTTTACAGAATGTAAATCATACTTCAACAAAGCTGTTTAAAAAAAACAATTTCAGGGCACCTGGGTGGCTCAGTCAGTTAAGCATCCAACTTCAGCTTGGGTCATGATCTCACGTCTTGTGAGTTCAAGCCCCACATCAGGCTCTGTGCTGACAGCTCAGAGCCTGGAACCTGCTTCAGATTCTGTGTCTCCCTTGCTCTCTGCCTCTCCCTTGCTCACTCTCTGTCTCTCTTGCTCTCTCAAAAAGAAACAAGACATTAAAAAATTAAAAAAAAAAAAAAGATTTGGGTTTTTAAAATGACCTTTCTGGGTACAGGTGCTAGGATGCATTTTTGTCAGAAAGCCACATTTTTCTGCTTGTACTTTTGAAATAAAAACCAAGGGTTTACCAAAACCGAGATCTTTTTAGATTTCTTATTCCAGCCTCTAACTCTTAAACTGCTACGTATTCATCATCATAGATTTCAACCTTCTAAACCTCCACACCTACTTGTGTCCATGGTTTAAGAAAAACTTGAAATATGTTTTCTGTCAGTATTTGTTAAAACTCTTAATGTATCATGTTGTTTACCCTCAGATGGAGAAAGTAGGGTGTTAGGGGTGAAAATGAAGTCAAGACTGCATATGCGTTATGTTTACTTCAGTAATTGGCACGGTATTGGAGCAGTTGCATTGAAGTCCTTCTCTGTTAGATGGAGGTTGGCAATTAGAGGGTTTCCCACAGCAAGTGACCCATTTAGCATCGCTAGTCCTCTCTGTGTGAAAAATTCACACATTACATAATCCCACTGTTAAATACCTTTCTCTTAGGTAGGAAAGCTCCCTGTGAAGCAGCATCTGTCATGTTAATTTCGTGATATTTAAGAAATGTGAATTAACTTTTTTTAAAAATTTATTTATTTATTTTGCAAGAGAAAGTGCAGTGTGTGGGTGCACAAGTGAGGGAGCGGCAGAGAGAAGGAGAGACAGAATCCCAAGCGGGCTCTGAGCCAACAGCCAGCGTAGAACTGGATGTGGGGCTTGAACTCGTGAACCCTGAGGTCATGACCTGAGATCAAGAGTCGTTCACTTTAATAGGCTGAGCCACCCAAGCGCCCCAGTTAATCTTCTTCTTAATTTTGGTTCCTTTGGGGAATGAAGTTTAATTGATATCAGTGTTTATCATATTAATCTTCATTTGTTCTTAGAAAAGCAATGATAAACCACACTTTTGTTTGGTACCTGTTGACTGTCTGTCCCTGTGTCTTTGAGGTTCATGCTTAGAATTTCAGGAGAGATTTTTGTGGTCTTTATTTTGTATGCCTGTCATCTTTGAAAGGTCTTTGCTCCACACCCAACGTGGGGCTCAAACTCACGACACTGAGATTAAGAGTCACATGCTCTACCAACTGAGCTAGCCAGGCGCCCCACTTTGAAAGGTTTTGAATGCTCCATAGTGCCTCACACACTGCCAACCATAAAGAGTGGTAAATACCACCAGGCGTCGGCGTAAACTCCAGGATCTAACCCAGGTTGTAATTTCTGAACACTGACCTGGACTCTCACGGGCACTTCTCCTTGTCGCTGAGCAACTGATTCTAAGACCCTTGTCTCCACCACTATCTTGGTCTTGGGTAGGAATCCAGGCAACTGAGAACGATATTTTGCCTGGGGTGTTTCTGCGGTCAGGTGGACAGACCTTTGACAATAGCAACTTTTTTTTCAGGGAAAAGTGCTGGTGCTGCCAGATGGCAAAGGGATCCTTAGATCAGAGATCTTAGCGTTAAGATCAGGGAGGGTTAGAGACTGTTTAGTTCCAAACTGGTCATTTTACAGAAGGGAAAGCTGAAACTCAGAAAATTGAATGGACTTACCCAAGGGATAGCAGAAACTAACAATTTCCTATCCAATATCTGTTTCTTCTTCTTCCTTACTAGCAAGTCCTTGATTTTGTTTACAGTGGCAATGCTCCCAGAGTAAAATAATCACCTTCCCAACCTTCCTTGAAGCTAGGGGTGGACATATGACCCAGTTCTCACAAGGGATATGTAAGTGGAAGTCATTGGATGGGGTTTGGGGGAAAGCTTTTTAAGAGGAAACATTTGGCTTGTATGCCCCTTTGTCTCAACTTTCCTCCCTCTTGCTTTTCATGCAGACGGAAGACTAGTTCAGTTCTAACACTGTGGTTTTTATTATGTGCCAGATTCCATTCTGGGGCATGAAAAACTTTCACTTTTAGAGCAGTGCCTCTTTCTGGTAATCTGTTGGCTATTGCTAATGTTAGGGAAGAATCTGTTCATAAATGCTATGGATGTGTTAGAATCCTGCTAGTATTTTGGGGCACCTGGGTGGCTCAGTCCATTAAGCATCCAACTTCGGCTCAGGTCATGATCTCACGGTTCATGGGTTCGAGACCTGCATTAGGTTCTGTGCTGACAGCTCAGAGCCTGGAGCCTGCTTTGGATCCTGTGTCTCCCTCTGTCTCTGCCCTTCCCCATTTGTGCTCTCTCTCTCTCAAAAATAAAAATAAACATTAAAAAATTTTTTAAAGAATCCTGCTAGTTTTATTATAGAAGCAAAGAGAACACAGGAGGTTCTCCAGAACTTGAGGACAAGAAGCTTCCAAGCAAGAAGTATTATGATTGTGTCTGACCTCCTACTCAGCCCCAAACACCTAGTGCCTTATCTTTTGCTGCTTTGCTCTAATCAAGAGTCAGCATCAGCTCATAGAGGAATGTAACACATTGAAGAAGTAGGAAAGTTATGATTAGAACAGTTAAGGAGCAACATTATTGAAGCTTTAAGGAGAGGTGTGTAGGGACCAGGGTGGGGGGTGGGTGGGGGAAGAAACACAGCTCTCTGGGCCAGAGGAGAGAAGTCAGAACATGACCAACAACAGAAGAGCCCAAGAGGACCCCCCCCTCCGTGTATTATGGAGCCTCGAAAGCTGCCCTGTGCCTGCAAAATGGGTCCTTTCCATACACCACCCTGCCCACTGGTGCTGAGCCCAAGCTCAGCACGATGCCAACCTGCTTAAGGAAAGTGGCTTCACTCCTGTAGTAAATCTTGTGTTTGTGTCTAATCCAATTATCGCTGGCTGATTTTGTTTTTGGGGGAAAACTCAAGCCCTTATCGCTTTTCTCCTTTCCGAGGAAGAAAAGAGACAGCCCACAGGGGAGTAATAGACCAGGGCAGACTTGTTAAGCCAAGTATTATTTTCAAGGGAAGCAAAGATTGTCAGGTATGAATGAAGCAGGGAGGAGACCGGGAGGCCACTTCAGCCCCCGCTTCCTGGGGGAGCTGCTATTTTAAAAAGAAGTATAAAATGTGAGAAACATGCGCTGAAGGCTTAACTCGGGTAATGAAACGAATTGTTGGAAAAGTGAGTGAGTCGTAACTAAGGGTGTTCATGCAGTGCTGGCAAAAATGATGCTTTTTTTTTTTTTTTAATTATGGGAAAGTCGAGTATCAGGAGGATATAGAGATACAATCGCCCTTGCACACTTAGAGTGTTTAAAATACAATCCTTGTATTTGTTCTCATCTCGGAAGCGCTGGGCTTGGTCTTTGTTACCTATTGGGTTTCAGGAAGGCTGACTTGAGACGCGGCGTTGCCATTTTCTGGGCTCTCACTAATTTTTTTTTTTTTTTTTCCGGCGCTGGCAGCCTGATCCTTTGTTGTTGCCTCCTCTGCATTCATCCTCTCTGCCCTCGCACCTCCAGACAGTGTGATGGTTTTTTTTTCCCCCCCAGTCCTCGCGCCAGGAGCTCCGGAAGGCCACCTTCCCCGGCATCCGAGGAGGCACCGCTCTCACCATCCCGAGGGCGGAGGGGGGGGTGTCGTTGGGCTGGGACCGCGCCACGCCGGGAGCGGACCCGCTTTTGTGTCGCTGTTTGTCTCCGCAGCAGCTCGACCCCGGGCTGGAGGCGCGCGGGCCGCGACCCCCGAGGAGGCGGGGCCTCGGCGCGGGGCTCCGCCTGGTGTGCATTTCACTGCCGCTGCCGCCGCCCTGGTTTGTTCAGATACTCCGCCCTGCCCCTGCCGCTGCACCCAGATCCCAGGACGCGGCCGCCCGGATCCCTCTCGGGCCTCGAGCCCGCCCAACCCCGCTTTGGGCTTTTCCCCGAGCTTGCTGGTTTTGCCTCGTTAACCGCATCCTGGAGCGGCGCTTGGCAAAACTCAGACTAAAAAGAGAGGGTGGGGGGAGAACAAATTCGATGCACCCGTCCGGGTCCTCCAGAGTTTGTGAAGGGTCGTAACCATGACCGAGTCGGGGGAGATAAGTGAGTTTGGCTACATCATGGAATTGCTAGCCAGAGGCAAGGTAAGTGCTGGGGCGCGCGGTGTCGCGGCCTGGGCCCCCACCCCGGCCACTACCTGGCCTGTCACTGTGGGCGTCCCGGTCCCTTCCAGCGCCCGCGGAGGGCGGGGGCCGGAACCCCGGGTCCGCGCTCCCAGCCAGGGCGTCCCAGCAGCTGCAGAATGCAAAGTAGCCGCCTTTTCTTTATCGCGCCGCATCTCTGAAATGAGCCAAGGGGACTTGGCCAGCTGGGCGACGGCGGGGGCTCCTGGGACGGCGAGGGGCGCGAGCTCAGCTCCGGGAGATGGAAAGGAGGGCGGGGCGTTGGCCTTCGGGGGCGCTCCTCGACGCCCCCAGGACTGCCCAGTCGTGGTGACTTCGAGTAGGTGACCTCGAGCGTCCAGGCGCGCAGCGCGGAGCGGAGCGGAGGGTCGGACCAGCGGGTGGACAGTCGGGAGGCGGGACCGGGTTCAGCGCGCAGTGCGACCGTGAGGCGGGTAAAAGGCAGAACCCCAGTTCGCAGGCCCTTGGCGTTGTCAGCCCTCTTTCCAGGTCCGTAGGCGCTGCCCGAGGCCGAGAGCATTTCAAGCAGTCTGCTTTTGCAGGGGAGGCTGGCGGGGGGGGGGGGGGGGGGGGGAATGCCAAGGAGCCGGATTTCAGGCAGGCACCTGTCCGGGAGCCCGTTCGAAACCCGGGCTGGCGCCGTCGGTGTTGCCTCGCGACCACGCCCTCGGCCGGCCCCGGTGGCGCCGAGCCTAGGCAGAAAGCTTGGCGGCAGGCTGGCCTCCGCGCTGCAGCCGAGAAACTGCCCAGGGAGGCACCTGAGTGCTTTGCCGGCTGGCGGTGTCGGGAAATGCAAAGCTGAGCCAGGCGCGCTCAGCCGGGAGTCGCAGCCGGAGAGAGAGAGCGAGAAACGGCGCCTGCCTTTGCCCTCTGCACCTGGAATTTCGATAGGTGCTGGCATAAGGGAGAGAAGGACTTCCTGCTCGCAGTCTTCAGAAAGGAGGATGATCCCGCAGCCCTGCTGTGAGCATCTGAAACTTCGGGCTCACACCTCACCAGCCCCAACTGCGCCAGGTTTTAGCTTTCAGGGCAGGCAGTCCCAACGCTCCGCGCCGGCGCGGGTCCCCGCACTCCCAGATGAAAGCGTCCCGGGGGAACCGCGCGCCTCCCGGGATTCTCTCTCCCGTTCTGCAAACACGGAATACACTCATCTGAAATAGAATGCTGGTTAACATCTCCAAGATAGAAGCTGTGCTTCGGGCCGCCCCCCGCCCCCCACCGTTGACACCCGGGGCCCAGAAGTACACGTGGAGGACCCGCTTTCCACTTTTCTTTCTACCCTGGGCTCTAGCCTGCACCTGGAAGGGGCCTCCGGCGCGTGCGTGGGAACACCCGGGCCACCACATCCAAGCTTCTGTCGCCCAAGAAGCTTCAACCTTGGCCACCCGCTGGGCCTAGGGTGCGTACCACAGCCCGCTCCACCCCTTGGAGGGCCCACCCTGGGAGGAAAGGAGAGGGCCAGAAAGAAGGAAGCGCCGCTTGGAAGGAGGAGACTTGCAGCCAAGGGGTCAGAACCCGGCTTTCTTAAGTGCACCGCAGGATCCAGGCTGTCCATGATCTCTGGGGGCTGGGGGTGCGGAGGAAGCAGGATGCCTTTTGCTGATTGCAAAATAAATGGACCGCTCTTGATGGGGAGGAGTGGGGTGATTGAGAGGTGAGTTCTTCAGAGGGAATCAGAATTGTATTCATTGGCTAATACTTTCCTTCAGTACAGGCCCAAACTTGCAGTTCTGAGAGAATAGCTCTGGGGCGGGCCCCAGGGATCTGCGTGTAGACACCCCAGGTGATTATGAAGCAGACGGATGAACTTCCCATAAACACCAAATAGGCAACTAAGGCAGCACCATTAGTGAATCCTTAACACTTACAATAAAACCAAAACCAAACGCTCAGAGTGAGCCACGTGTTCACACTGTTCTTTCTGAAATGAAACGGGGAGAGCAGAAGAACCTGGCTTCATCCACGGTGTCTGCATCGCTCAGTAGCCACTCACCCGCTCGCTAGGCCGACCCTGTACACCAGGCTTCCCGCCAAGCACCTGCAGCAAGCACATGAGCAGCGTTCTCCACCGACTTCCAAGGTTAGAGGCGTGGGTGTCTTTCTGAAAATCTCTGAGGTTGGGACCCAGGCCTTTGCTGTTAAAACTCAGGCCAGTTCCCCCCCGGCCCTTTTTTTTTTTTTTTTTTTTTTTGGGGGGGTGGGGGTGGGGGATTAGGAGTAGCCTCCTACCCATTTCCCCTCAAGCTTATTCTCTGCCCACTGTCCTCATACTTCCCGCCCCCACTTATGTGTGTGATTACACAGGATTGGGACACTGAATACCTCTGCGAGCATGAGCCAATGAATAGCAGACCGTTGAGATTCACTTGCTTTCTTTTCCTTTGGGAAGTTAGACCCCACTTTGGAGTTCAGACTTATAGTGTAAAGGATACTATGAAATGGCGCTAATGACACCAAGTCTCCCGAGTTAAAGGAGAGCAGAGGCCCATTATCTTCCTGCCCCCTTCCCTCCCCTCCCCATCACTCTCCTCCACTGCCCTCCCCACCACACTTCCCTTCCCTTCCCTTCCTTTCCTTCAAAGTTGAGACCAACAGCTTGACCGTCATTCTAATTGCTTTTGCTTTTCTCTGATGGCTTTATGACATTAATACGTGCTTGTTTGAGTGTAACAGACTTTACACAAAGTTTTACAGAGTAAAAAAAATGGCACTTCACTCCCACCTCCAAAACCCTGCCCCCCTCCTCCTGGGAGCTGCAGTGTCTTGTGTGTCTCTTTCCAATTAAATTAGCTTATTGTGTGTTCTCTGAACGCGCGCGTGTGTGTGTGTGGGGGGGGGGGTGGGCGGTGAGGCCACATTCATCTGAGGGTAACCTAAAACCTGCATCACAAACTTGATCAACCTATTTTGATCAGCTTATTTCACTCTCTTGTGATGACGACTTTAATATTTAATGGACACAGGATTCTCTACCATTGTGGTCTTTCTGCTCAGCAAACCATGACCTGGAAGTATAGTTGATGCCTGTGATAATTCTCAGGAGGCTTAAAAATCAACGTACATGGACCGCCTTATATTTCACTCTCAGAGACATTTGTGCCACTTCTGGGAGATACTTTTTGGGCTTTTGTTTGTTTGTTTTTGTCTCTTTTGTATCTCATCCCTTTGGACTAAAATAGACCTTTCCAAATCTGTGGTCCATGTCCAGGATTACTCAAAGCAATATTTTCAAAACTTTTGGGCTCTAGAAGGGTTTGGCTTATTAATTTTTTTTTATCATCCTCATTCACCTTTTCCCTTCACACCATCACACACTCTGGAACCATATAATGAAGATTTGATGACAGTGGAAGAATTGTCCATACAAATGGAAGAATTTATATTTAGGGTACCTCTTTATATTTAGACAATTTAACACATTTATATTTATGTATAAATAGTCAGAAAGTACTATTTGGTTTTTGTTTTTTTAAAGTTTATTCATTTTTGAGATTTGAGAGAGGCAGAGCATGAGCAGGGGAAGGGCAGAGAGAGAGAGGGAGAACAGAATCCGAAGCAGGCTCCAGTCTCTGAGCTGTCAGCACAGAGCCCGACGTGGGCGTGGGGTTCGAACTCAGGAACGGTGAGATCATGACCTCAGCCAAAGTTGGACGCTTAACCAACGGAGCCATCCAGGCGCCCCTAGAAAATGCTACTTGTTTTTCCCATAGTTCAATAGTTCCTGTTCAGACACCTCCAAGGAGTATAATAGTTTGAGCAGAATAAAAGCAGCTTTGGAAAGCTTACTATTTAACTTTGATAGAGAAACAGGCGATGATTCCATTATCTGGTGAATTATTACTTTTAATTTTGAATATCTCTGAAGCATAAAAACTACAAGAACTTTCATAAGCACAAAATTTACTGTGAAACAAGAAGATACTTGTATTCAGAAAGAATTAGGTTTAGAAAATCCTCAAATCTAGACTAATGGAAAGTCTTAAAACCTCTCCCGGGACCAAAACAAAAATACCACCAAATGATCTGTTTCAGAAGGCTCAATAGGTACTTGCTCACACAACCAAAATCTAAACTGGGTGATAATGCTAAGGTTGGGTCCACTGCAAAGTATTCTTTAAAATATTTTTTTATATCCTGGGATAGGGTGAAATGTGTGCGTTGTGGGGGGTAGGAAAGGCAAACAGAAAATTCAGACTTTAGCAATATATTTGCAAAGTAGCCAATTTCACAAATATAATTTTCCTGTTTTTTTTTTACTTGTTCAATAGATAATTTGAAAAAAAAAGGATCTTAAACTACTTAGTCATATAATGCTTAAATCGTATTTTTTTGTGCAACTGTGAATTACATGTTGTACATTTATCTGTGGGCAGTGCAATAGGGATGCTGGAGGGAGACTCAAATTTGAATCTCAAGGTTCTTTGGTATCTGGTCATGTGACCTTGAGGGTATTACTTAATCTCTGGTTAAAGGTGGAGAGCCCTGTCCTGTCTGAAGGGAATCATACCTATTCACAGTGTTATTGCCAGGATTAAATGAGTATTTTACAGAAAGTTCCTAATACTGTTCTTGGCACACAGTAGGCTGTTAAGTGAAAGTTATTACCTCTAGCTGCCATGACAGCAGAGTTTGGTTTTGAGACAACTTTATCCAAACTGTGATTACTAACAAGTGGAGATGGGGAGTTGCCAGCCAGATAAAATACAGGATATAGAATCACATTTGAATTGCCAATAAACAACAAACAATTGGTTTTTAAAATTTTTTTAAACATTTATTTTTGAGAGATAGAGTACACAAGTGGGGGAGGGGCAGAGAGAGAGGGAGACACAGAATCCGAATCAGGCTCCAGGCTCCCAGCTGTCAGCACAGAGCCCGACATGTGGCTTGAACCCACAAACTGTGAGATCATGATCTGAGCCAAAGTCAGATGCTTAACCCACTGAGCCACCCAGGTGCTCCAACAAATGATTGTTTTAATAGAAGTAGGTCCCTTGCTGTTTATGGAGCATACTTACACTAAAAAAAATTAATTATGTGTCTGAAATTCAAACTTATCTGGGTGCCCTGTGTTTTTGCTAAACCTAGCAACCCCAAGTGTAAGAATAACGTGTAGTCCAAGGGGACCTGCTAACAACATCTAAATATTGTTGTTCACCTCAAGTTGGCCAAGGGGGACCAGCCAGTTCACTCCTGCCATTAATGGAAAAATGTCTGCCAGAGAGATGCTGTGTTTTTCTCATCAAATTTCAAATTACTGGGCTGGTGCTGTTTAGTAGGGAAGTGTCTATTGGATTTTCTCTCAAACAGACAAAAGCTTAAAAGGGAGGGAAGATAAGGCTTATAAGACATCAAACATTCATGTACGAAATGAGAGTATGTAATCGTGTTAAACTGAGCGGAAAGACTGTAAGTGCCAAAGGAGTTCAGAGTCAGGAGCTGATCAATGAAAACGAGACCAAGGAGGGAGAAGGGTCTAGATCTGCAGCTTGAAAGATGAGGAGGAGTTGGCTGGGCAATGGACATCTGAACTTCCGGCCTCCCTGGCTCTTCTCCCCCGAGGTTGTTCCCATAGAAACACTTTCTGACAGGTAAGCTTGGCCTGTCACAGGCTTGGGTCAATGATTGATAACTGCCATTCATTGTCCTTTGCCTGTAACCTCTTGATGCCCACTGGCGTAGATAGTGCATGTGCCAATCTCCTGGGAAGCCCTGTGATTTACGTCATTGCTGTCTTGTTCCTAGGGACTCTTCATTTTGTACCCAGGTTGTCCATTGACTAGGAGTCCCCAATAAGGGGCAAGGTGGAGGAGGAGGTGGCCGTATCGCCTAGTTGCGACTTCTTGTTCAGCACATGTTAATGGAATGGCACCCTGGCTGTTTGATCTCAGACCAAACAGATTAAGAGCCAGTGGTGTTGCACGGTACTGACTGAAATATGCACCATGGTCATTAGGACCTGACTGTGCCAGGAACTTAATCTCCTGTTGGGTATTAAGAGTCGGTATGGAAAGAGACCAACCAGGTCAAGTGTAGTGGATAGCCTAAAAGGTAACAGGTTTACATTTTAAATGTCAGGTAATGAACACTTACTGAGCCTCTCTCCTTTACCAAACCTGAATGGTGGTGGTGGTGGTGGTGGTGTGTGTGTGTGTGTGTGTGTGTTTGGGAGTGGCAACTGCTGGTAGCTGAACTAGGAGAAAATTGACAACATCCTTCCCTGACCTTTTGGGCTTGATGAAATATATAGATGCAAGACAGCTCATGCCTCTGTGATAGAAGAGCCATTAAGCAACACCGGATGAGATAATGTATGCAAGAGTGCTGAAGGTCTGTGAACTTGGTGGAGGCGGTGATAGGTATGGAGTAGGCTTCCTTGTGTTGAACTTTGACCTGTATTTTATTTTAATTTTTTGGTGTTTATTTATTTTGAGAGAGAGAGAGTGGGAGGAGGGGCAGAGAGAGGGAGACAGAGAATCACAAGCAGGCTCTAGCAGGCTCTGCGCTGTCAGTGCAGAGCTCAGTGTGGGGCTCAGTCCCACCAACTGTGAGATCACGACCTAAGCCAAAACCAAGAGTTGGTTGCTTAACCAACTGAGTCACCAGGCGCCCCTGACCTATATTTTGAAAGAAAGTATTGGAGAGGTGCCTGCGTGGCTCAGTCATTGAGAGCCTCACTCTTGGTTTTGGCTCAGGTCATGATCTCAGGGTTCAAGAGTTCAAGCCCCGCATTGGGCTCTGTGCTGAGTGGAGCTGCTTGGGATTCTATCTCAATCCTTCTCTCTCTGCCTCTCCTCCACTTGTGTTCTCTCTCAAAAATTAATTAATTTAAAAGATAAAGTATTGGAAAAGGAGGTGCTAGGATACTCCAAACTAGGAAGGGGTAGGTACCCACAGGATGGTATGTGCAATGCAAATCGGGAGAATAATGATTTAAAAAACAAAATACAGATCACTCGTGTCCTTCCCACTTAAAAGCCTTCAAAAGCTTCCCAAAGTCTGCAGAAAAGATGCACGGCATTCAGGTATACTAGACTCCTTTTGTATTATTGCAAGTTTATCACCCCTCCCGTAACCCTTGTCCCCCAACACACAAACATTTAAATCCACTCGCATGCACATATACCCCTCCTGTTATGGTCCTACACTACGCTTCTCAGGGTCTAGGACCACAGCTTTACGCTGTCCCTGTGGCAAATGGAGCAATAAGGACAGAGAGACCTGAATGGAAAGTCATCTGTAAATACTTAATGGATAGGCTGTTTCTGTAATCTAGGCACTGGTAGCAGAGACTCAGGGTGGGCAGGGGAATTGGCTGTAAGGATGAGAAAGGACAGGGATGTGAGAAGAAACCAGAGGATTTGAAGCCTGACCAGAGGTAGAGGGGAAGGAGAGAGGAGGCTTTAAAAACAACAACAACAACAACAAAAAACCAACCAAACCCACAGAATTTTAACTTGAGGAACTGGGAGAGATCTTGGTATGCTCGGTAAGTGGGAAGCTAGAATGTATGGGCCAAGGGGGGGGTGGGTAGGGTGGGGTACAAATGACTAGAAAAGTGGGTAGAATGGTTTAGAATGGTGGTTTTCATATTTGGCTATCTTCCTACTAATACACCCCCTCCCCCCTTAAGCTTTTCAAAATTTATGGGTTAATGGTTTAAATGAATATGGATCAAAATCTGTATGGATTAATTATGTAAATTGCATTAAAAAGTTTCCAGAATTAGGGGCGCCTGGGTGGCTCAGTCGGTTGGGTGTCTGACTTCGGCTCAGGTCATGATCTCATAGCTCATGGGTTTGAGCCCCAGGTCGGGCTCTGTACTGACAGCTCAGAGCCTGGAGCCTGCTTTGGATTCAGAGAGAGAGGGGGTGGGAGGGAGAGAGAATGAGTCAGGGAGGGGCAGAGAGAGCAAGGGAAACACAGAATTCGAAGCAGGCTCCAGGCTCTGAGCTGTCAGCACAGAGCCTGAAGCTGGATTTGAACCCACGAACTGTGAGATCATGATCTGAGCAGAAGTCAGACGACTTCGACTGAGCCAGCAACTGAGGCACCCAGGCACCCCTGCTTTTTACTTTTGTAATACAATTTTTAGAAATCCTTCCTCATCAGTACGTTCATTTCAGCTGCTGTGCAGTATTCTACGGTATGGTTGTACATCATGGATGATAGATAATATAGATATTTCTTTAAATAAGGTTTGAACAAGGACTTTGTACATGTTTTTGTGCACACATGCAAGTCTTTCAGTAGGAATTTTTTTTTTTAAGTTTATTTATTTTGAAAGAGACTGTGCACAAGCAGGTGAGGGGCAGAAAGAGAGGAGAGAATCCCAAGCAGAATCTGACTCTGGCTCGATGCCATCAAGCTTGAGACCATAACCTGAGCTGAAATCAAGAGTCCAAGAGATGGATGCTCAACCGACTGAGACACCCAGGCGCCCCCAGTAGGACAATTCTTAAAGGTGGAATTGCTTAGTCAAAGGTATACGCATTTGACATTTTTGATAGGATGTGCAAAATTTCCCTTCCAATAAGCTGTACCAGTCTACAGCGTCACACACAAAAAGCTTGAATGTACCTACTTCTCCACATTCTTGCCAAATGTATTAAGATTATATTTGAACTTTGGGGCACCTTGGTTGGCTCAGTCGGTTAAGCCCAACTTCAGTTCAGGTCATGATCTCCCAACCCTGGGTTCAAGCCCCACCACCGGCTCTGTGCTGACAGCTCAGAGCCTGGAGTCTCCTTAGGATTCTGTGTCTCTGTCTCTCTCTCTGCCCCTCCCCTGCTCGTGCTCTCTCTCTCTGTCAATAAATAAATAAATAAATAAAAATAAACATTAAAAAAATTTTTTAAAAGATTATATTTGAACTTTGAGTGAGAATCAGGTGGAAAATGCTATGTCATTGAAGTCTGATTTGCATAATGGAGAGCTTTCAAATTTATTTGTGGCCAAATATTGTCTATACAAGTTTAATCTTTAGCTCATGTTAATGAAGTCTTCTCATCTCTTTTACTCAGTTAACTAGTTCGTTTTGGACCAAAGTGCTATTCAAGTGGGCTGATGTGAGGTTACAGCCAGAGGAGAATAATTTAACGCAAAGAACAGTATTAAAAACAAACACTGATTTATGCTTTTTAATGGCTGAGTCTTTAAAAAGTATATGGGGACATGGTGTGGTACATGATGTAGGTAACCAAATTACGCGGGTATTTGTTATTTTCCTCATTTCCCTCCTGATTAGGACGCTTCACAACCTGGGGGAACGAAGCACTCAAGCACGCGGGGCCACAGACAGGGCATTAATCCGGATCAGACTAGTCCAGGCATTGCTTGGCAAGGCGTTCATCCTCTCTACACCTCCTCATCTGTAAACTGAGGGTTTTCCACTAAAGACAACCGCTCTAGCCCTTTGCTGTTCTTGTCTACACTGCCACCCCAGTATTTAATCGCCGGGTTGGAGAAGAGGCTACCGCTGCTGACCGTGCTGTGGGAAGACGGCGGAACTTTTCACACGGAGAGACTTCTCCCAAATAGAAAATACCTGGGAAGCATTTCAAAACCTAAACGGGATTCCTCTGCTGCAGCTCCAAGGTCCCTTCACCCAGCTGTTTAGGGCGCCCGTTTTCCCTGTCTCTACGTAAGGATGGAAATAGCCGGCTGGGAAGGCAGTGGCGTGATCCAGTAACACGGCTTCCAACCACCCCAGGTTAACCCGTTTTCGGTTCGCCGTGAAACGAGACAGAAGAAACGCGCTGGAGAGCCGCGGAAGGTGAAACCCGCGCTGCTGGTCGCTGAGCAGGCGAGGCACCGCGAGGGTGCGCAGGTGCCGGAGCCGCCCCGGACCCGCGGCGCCCCGCACCCCGCGTCCCCAAGGGGGAGCCGCAGGGCGGCTGCCGGGGCGGGGGAGGGGCGCTCCCGCGTCGCCGGCTCTGGACCCCTACCCCGCGCCACTTGGCGACAACGTGTTGTGCGTGCCAGCGCCGCGCCCAGGGGTGCCAAAGCAGAAGGAGAATATGAGTGATTCGTGACCAGTTAGGGGATGTGAAGTTCACCCGACGAATTGGGCCGGAAGAGAAGGAGGAAGAGCCGGGCGGGGACGGGGACCCGCTAGGGGAACCCCCGGCCCGGGAAGGGGTGGGACGGGCGGGTCTCGCTCCGGTCGTCTCCTCCGGCGCTCTGTTCTGCGGCGCTCCGTGCTATGGCACCGGGAAGGCGGCCCGGACCCGCCCTCGCCCCCGCCGGCCGTCCAGAGTCGGGAAACGGGGCTTGTAGGTGATGCCTCACATCGCGCTTCACCAAAGCGCAGGGAAAGCAAAATGAAGGGCAGAGGGGCGGTGCCCGGCCAGCAGCCAGAGCTGCAGTCCGCGGATACTCTGCCGACCGCTCCACCCCGGCCCCGCCCCGGCCCCGCCCTCCGCCTCCCTAGCCCCCTCACTTCCGCCCCTCCGAGGCTTCCTACAGCGTCTGGCCGCGTAGGCTGCGGCCACCCGGGAAGGGGCGAGCGGCCGAGGGGGCGGGGCCCAGGCAGTGGCGACGGCGGAGGGAGCCCGGACCTCGGCGCGCGCCGCACTCCCACCCCGCCGCCGCCCGCGGCCCCGCCCCCTTTGTGCGGTGGGCGCTGTTGCCCGGGCGACGGCGCCGCCCCGCCCCGGTCCCGCCCCTCGGCGGCGTCCGCGCCCCTGTCTCCGCGCGGCCGCCAGCCCAGCCGCAGTCTGCAGGAGCCGCCGCCGCAGCCGGCCGCGCGGCGGGATTCCGGGGCCGTCGCAGGGAGCGCAGCTCGGCTCTCCGCGCGTGTGCTTTCGCCCGCCCCGCTCCTCGCCGCGTCGGTCCGCTGGCCGGGTCCGGCCGACCAGCTCGCCCTCTGGCTCCGAACCCAGGCTTCCCGGCCGCCGCAGGGACCCGCCCACCAGACCCTGCCGGGGCCGCCTGCCTGTTTGGACCCTGCCGTTGATGACACCTGGCAGGAGGCTACTATGGAAGGGGATGGTTCCGAAACGCTGGTGAGTGGGCGACAGGGGCCTCCACCTCACGCTTCCCTGGCGGCTCGCCGGGACGCCCGGGTCTCTCTCCTCCGCCCTGAGCCAGAGGGAGCCTCGCCTCACGAGGAGCGAGGGCGGGCGTGTGGTGGCCCCGCTTCCTCTTCGCCTTCCGCGCCCCGGGTTCCGCAATCCGGGGCGCCCCCTTTCTACGCCTCGGAGGGTCGGATCCCGGGTCTCCTGGGCCCGCGAGGGGGCGCCGCTCGGGTGCGGCGATCGCCCACCTGAGCACCTCGGGCAATCCGGGAGGGGCTCTTTCATGGGGTCCAGGCTGTAGACTTCATTCGCCTCCGGGAGTCGGGTGCCCGTCGCGGCGCGGGGCGCATGCCCCGCCCGTGTCGGGCCGTCCTTTGTCCCGGAGCGTCGCGGAGCCGGCGCCCGGACCCCCGCGGGCGCGGCCCACCCGGCTCGCGGTCGCGGCGCGCGGAGAGGCTCCTCCCCGGCTTCGCCAGCTTGCGCGCGGGGGGCGAGCTTGTCCTGGCAGCTGTCGGGGTGCAAAGTGTTTTTGTCTGAAAGGGTCGGATCGGCAGTTCTTTCCAACTTGTTAGTTTCCGGTCGAACCCCCCAGTGATTTTCAGACAGCTTCATTGTGGGAGCCGCCACATCCCATTTCTCTTAATCAGGGTGTTTCCCTCGGTGGATGTAAAAACGGAAAACTCATTTTTTCTGTTGGATAAGAATTGTCTTGTATCTGTCGTGGGTAAAAAGCTTACGTATCGCTTTATGGACCAGGAAGATGGAAATGATTTTAGATCTTCCAGCGGGAGGTAAACCTCCCATCAAATGAGAGCCTATTTTGGACACCCAGAATAATCCCCTTTGAATCTATTTTGGAGGCTCAGTTGGGTGTCACGTTCTTGGTGAAATGACATAGGACGTGAATATTCTATTTTCTTTGCCATGAAGTGTGGCTGTCTTCCAAATTTGAAAAAATCGTGACATGATGTGGGCTTTTATTAAATATTTATTGAATGATGCAGCAAGAAACACTTCAAAGACCCATCCACGGTGATAAAGGCATTTCAATGTGGTGCTGTTGTCACGGACTGTTAAAGCACTCAGTGTCACTTCAGGGGGAATACGTTTTTAATTAGTTAAACTAAATTAATTAACTCGATGTTGACGTTCTGTGTGTTTCCAGTAGTTGAAATGATTGCACGAGGTCTAGGAGTACTTTCAGATTTGACTGTAAAATGGTAGGGAGGCTGAATATAGATTCATAGCACCTGCAGTTTGGGAGGGGTGTGTGTGTGTGTGTGTGTGTGTGTGTGTGTGTGTGTGCGCGCGCGCGTGCGCGCGCCTCCGCGCGCGCTCGCAGGAACTACATATGAAAGGTTGTGAAAACTGGTATGAGGTCATCTAACCTTTGAGACTCCGTGTTTCTCGTGGAAAATAATGCACGCCTGTAGTATGGAGAGCACTTAAATAATGGTGCTTTGTAGTCCTCCCCACCCTTTCAATATTCATAAAGTGCTTTTAAGAGAACCACTTCCATACCCATCGCCAGGAGATGAAGCATTTTAGCTACATTATAGTTGCAGCCTATGACAATTGGTCACATTTAATGTAGAAAATTGCTGATGGTACAGCTCGTAAATAGATTTCAAGGAAGCTTCCACGAACATACTGGCGAACCCAGCTTTTGCCGGCTCCTGTTATTTGCCACAGAGTTAGTGTGCCCAGGAGGAACATGGTTTCATTCTCAGTATGCCATGTTCTTCCCTTTTACTGTAGTGATCTACTTGTAGGATTTCTCAGATGTCCTAAATCAGTGAATTCATGATGATTTGAGTAACTTCATAACAGATGAAGTATTATGGGCCCCTCATATTTTGTGCTGATTATTCTCATACTTCAGTTTTAACCATGTCAAGTGTCCCTTCTGTTCTACGAGGTGGGGGGTGAGGGTTGATGGTACGGAATTCCGTTGCCAAAAAGGGACTGCAGATTAAACACCTGAATTCTTAATTCTTTTGGAAGGGTGAACACACATGTTTAATGGGGTCCAGGCACTTATTTTGATTCTGATTTCTTTTCCTCAACTCCAGGTTACCATTAAGAATATCGAAAGAGAGCTCATTTGCCCCGCATGCAAGGAGCTTTTTACCCATCCGTTGATTCTCCCTTGTCAACACAGTATCTGTCATAAGTGTGTAAAAGAACTCTTGCTGACACTCGACGATTCCTTCAACGATGTGGGATCGGACAACTCCAATCAGAGCAGTCCTCGACTCCGGCTCCCCTCTCCTAGCATGGACAAAATTGACAGAATTAGCAGACCAGGTACGTGCCAGAAGCTTGGGGTCTGGGAGTTTCCGCTGTGTCTGTGGAAGGGAAGTTACTGTTGCCACTTTGAGGGTTGATCTTTCCAGGTGAATTAATTAAAATTAGTTGTAAAGGAACCCTTCCCTCTTTGAAAATGTCAAAATGAACTCCTCACTGTCCTGGTACACACTAAAAGTCGGGTATTGAACACCAGCTTTGTGTTAGACCCCTTATTAACTGTATTTAGGGGATGTTCTGACCCTGTGGTGTCCTTTATACGAGGGATGGAGTAATGGACCACAGAAGTACTTACTAGGGAAACATCTGTCTCTGGTAATATGTAAATAAATATTCCGATTAAAGGATGAGTCTCCACAGTGACTACTCCTAAAAGACTTTTTAGATGGGTTATTTGGTATCGTTTTATTCTACCTGAGGATTCTGTTTTCTTCAGCCATTTTTAATCCATGTTTTAGAAGAAGAATTTTGAATAGCAACTAAATAGTGGCGGAACTCTGTCGTAATGACAGAAGTAGATCTAGATGTGTGGCACATCTGTCTATACAGCCAGAGTCCTTATTATGCAGCCAGAGTGTAAATTGTTTCCCTTTGGGATGGTGTTGCTTTCTTCTGGACATCCATTGCAGGATTAAGGTAGATCAAAACTAATTTGAAATCATTGGGAACAGGGCCACTGAGAATTTCAGGGCCAAAATCAGCAGTGAGGGAAGACCAAGGGGAGGCAGAGCTTTGGGTAGAAATACCGCAGTGTCACGTTAGGTTCACCCTTTGTTTGGAGGAGAGTCCTTGAGTGGCTCTGGGCACCAGACTGTTGGACTTCGAGGTTTTAGTTTTGATCCTTTAGGCCACTGTGTTTATTTCTCCCTCTTACAGTGTAGGAATAACTTTTTAATCTTATGTGTTAAAAAAAACATAGCAGAAGAGAGCCTCCTCCTCCTTACTTGCATTTAGCAAATGCTGTCCCTTTTGGTCCACACTGTGATGGGGAATCTCTTAGAGCAATGTTGGTGTCCTTGTGCTCCATCAGACACTGGATAAGAGGGGATTTGTTCTAAGAGTCGTATTAGGCTGTTTTAAAAACATGTATTTTACTTTAAATGGTAATCACGAATTCCTCGGAAGATTATTTCGCACACATAAAAAAATTAGAAGCCTGTATAAAAAGAGGAGCATGAAGTCGGTGGGGGGATGTAGGGAGTATGAGGTCAGAGAGGGTCCTGCCTATTGTGAAGTCATCACTTGCATGTTTCCCTCCCTGCTAGGAGCTAGCTGTCACACGGAGGAGGGAGGAGAGACATTTCAATAGCTTGAAATCACCTACCAGATAAAATGGAGATATTCTGTTGGTAGATCCTCCCTGGCTAATTAGGGATCCCTTACTGACCAAGAGAAATTCACTTTTTGTATATTAATATATAGCAGGTATTTATTAAATATTAGTACTTAACATTCAGAGGAATTTTAGTCACGTACTAATATTTCTGTAATTAGATTGAGCTTATGTACCTATTTTACGAAATCCTGTATCTGCTGCGGGTTTTTTATATGTGATTCATATGGAGAATGAATGAAATACAGATGAAGTATGTGTCTAGCAAGATGAGATATGGCTGTTTTTAAGAGCTCATCTGACAGTACTTGGTGGATGTTTAATAAATACTTGTGGAGTGGTTGTTGAATGTTGTGGGATTTCTACAAAGCATGCCATAGTGGCTTTTATTCTGTAATAGTGGTGTTTTTGTCCAGAACAAGAGATCCATTCCATCATACTTGATAGTGTCCAGATGAGAAATAGACTTAGTGACATGTTCCTCCCTCTTTAGGAAGAACTTACAGTTGGGATCATGTCCCAAGGGGGGGAAGCGAGAAAACTCTTCTGGGAGGAGCAATTACAGGAAGTCAGAGTATTTAACTTGGAGAAGGGGAGAGCGCAGGATATGATGGCGGTCTTGCGGAAGAGAACAGTAAGCTGGGGATCTTCACACAGAGGTTCCTGATCAGTGAATGGTAAAAGAGGAATGCAGATTTCAGCTCGGTGCGTAAGAAAACACACCCCACAGGCTTTCCCAAAATGAGATTGTCAATCCCTGTCACTGGAAGAGATCAGATTTAGATGCTGCAGGGCCCAGTGAACACATTAGCAAGGCAGGCCCCGGCATAATAAATACAGGAACGCCTTTCATCTTACTTGATATGGAGATAGACGAGATTTCATTTTCCCGTTAACTCAGCTGCCATAGGAAAACCAGCAGCCTAGGTATCAGCAGCCAGCTGTCTTCCAGGCCTCCCCTGTTAGAGACAGTGGCGCATGGTTCCGGACCGTAGACTAGAATGGACGCCTTGTCTAATGGGGCAGTAGCCACTTGGCACTAGTGGGTTTGGGGATGCCAGACATTCCCCCTCCCCCCGCACAAGAGCCTGATGGTGGGTTTGACATGTGATCTTTTACATGTGGGTAGTTAATTTAAATCATTTAAAAACCACGCCAACTCAACAGGATAGGGCAGCCAAAACACATCTTTGACTGTGACCCATCCAGTGTTCGGGCCATCAGTATTTGGAGTCTTTTTTATTTTTTTATTTTTTTATTTTTAATGTTTATTTATTGGGGGGGGGGGGAGAGACATGAGCATGAGTGGGGGAGGGGCAGAGAGAGAGGGAAACAGAATCCAAAGCAGGCTCCAGGCTCTGAGCCATCAGCACAGAGCCCAACGTGGGGCTCAAACTCATGAACCACGAGATCATGACCTCAGCCGAAGCCAGATGCTTAACCGACTGAGCCACCCAGGTGCCCCTGGAGTCTTTATTTTATTTTATTTTTTTAATTTTTTTTTTTTTCAACGTTTATTTATTTTTGGGACAGAGAGAGACAGAGCATGAACGGGGGAGGGACAGAGAGAGAGGGAGACACACAGAATCGGAAACAGGCTCCAGGCTCTGAGCCATCAGCCCAGAGCCCGACGCGGGGCTCGAACTCACGGACCGTGAGATCGTGACCTGGCTGAAGTCGGACGCTTAACCGACTGCGCCACCCAGGCGCCCCTGGAGTCTTTATTTTAAACACTGGTTGTGTGACCACCATTTGACCCCCCGTAGAGGGGATTTCTGCCTTGGGTGGTGGGTCAAGCCCGTTGTACATGAGCAGCCAGTACAGAGAACTTCTGCATTTCATTTTTTCGCTCAACAAATACTTAATTTACCTGCTGGTTGCCAGACATGGCCCAATGCTGAAGAGGCATGAACAAGATAGATCCACCGCTCCTTTTTAAGAAGCATATAGTCCAGCATTGTACAGAGTCTTCATGTACACATGGAGAACACAGTCCTCCATCAAGAAGAGTGTACAGAGCAAATTAACAAATACAGATGAAGAACTCAGGGTGGGGAGGCTCCAAGTATAGTAGTCACTTCTCAAATGAATGCAGATTTTAGGATTGTCCTCCTTTTCATGATACCAGTTCTAAATTAATAGAAGTTACTGTATCACAAATATAATGCTACCCTCCAGTTATGGGGCCTTTGGCTCTAATTTCTCTTCGGAGAGATTGAAAGAGAAATTTATAGGGAAGTAATGCACCCCCCCCCTTTCCCTTCTGGCAGATTTTTAAAAATGTTTTCATCATTTGGACATACTCGGGGAGGAAATCCTATTCTGAGCAATTGGTGTGGGAGGAGCAGATTTCTAAAAATTGGTTTTGCTCTTGGTTTGCCAAAGGGATTAATTAGACCAGTACTGTCCTGTATAGTAGCCATAAGCCACATGTGGCTATTGAGCACTTGAAGTGTGCCAGCTGGAACTGAGATTGCTGGAAGTAAAAAATATACTCTGAATGTCACACACTTAGAATGAAAAAAGATATAAAATGTCTCTAATGATTTTTATCTCTGTTTGCATTTTGATGGGATAGTATTTTGGATATATTGGGTGAAATAAATAGCATGTATGATTAAAATTAATTTCACTTGTTTCATTTTAATCTGGCCACTAGAACATTTAAAATGGCATATGTGGCTGATGCTTTTGGGCTCACATATCCCTTTTGGATATTGTTGCATTGGAGATTGGACAGATTTTTAAAAGGGTGCCCTGAAAGGAGGGTAAGGTTTGTGTGTATAACACAGTAACACATTCAGTGATGTAAAAATAGCCATTTTACTCTACATTTTGGGTCACACGTATGCAAGGCTTTTCCTGCATTTTGTATTTCCTTTTGTCAGGAGGATAAAATCCGCTTTAGCAATGTTTATATGCAGTGTTGATAATACATTGGTTAAAAAAAAAATCAAACAAAAGATGCTTGATATCGCTGTGTATTTTCAACAGTTACCAGAAATATGATTGCTTAAAAACGCAAATCTATAAGATAAAGTTTAGGCCTCTTAAGTGTTGCACCAACAATGATTTAATTCTGGGCTCCAGGATCAGCCTGATGAATGTTTTTTACAATGATGGTTTCATAAATACCACGTGTGCCAAGGAGAAACACATTTTCTTAGTGTTAATTCAAGAATTGTGTTATGTGCAGGACACAGTTGCTGCTTTATCTTTTGTTAACAAGTTGTGAATCTTTTCTTTGAAATTAAATCCTAAATCCAGCTTTCTGTTCATTGTTCACAGCATCACAACGGAGATCTTTGGGGTGGAGAGGTAGAAAATGCTTTTATTGCTTGTGTGGCCGCAGGCAGTATAGTGTTAGATTTAAATTGAGTAACCGTGTATACGTAAAGTTGTTAAACATCAGTGGTCAAGTGTTCAAAATTCTGTAGAACGTGAACACATTTGGGCTGAGTGACTTAAAGGTCAACAGGACTAAATTTCCACGCGAGGTCTGGTGTTTTTAAAGGGAGCACTGATGATTAGCGCTTCCGTTTTGTCAATCCGCGTGACAAGATACTTTTGAAGAAATGACGTACTCTTGCGGATCACCTTAAAAATCCTTTACGTGTAGTTTGATTAGTGGAACAAACTTGTATTCACGGCCATGTTGCTACCGTGAAGATCTTAAATCAGCCAGTGCCTTTTGTATTTAAAAATTTGCTTAAAGGTATCAGTAATTTTTTTTGTACTTAATTATATAGGCTTAGCTTGTTTTATGCCTATGGTGCCTTTCCTTTATTAATGTTTCAAAGTATTTGAGTTTTAACATTGAGGTCTTACCCACTTGTGGGTAAATAACATAAACTGCTTTTTTAGGCTTTCCAAAGTATCTGACTCCGAATGAAAGACGGACCAACCTACCTTATTAAAAAACACGTGTTTTTATTCCAGTTGACCTTTAAAGTAAAATTGGCTACTTTTCTTGTAGAATGCTGGTGATACCATATATCTTATTGGAGAAAATAAACATCTGGAATGTTATCCCTTTTCTGTCTTCCTTACCTTCCTGTCTGCATGCCTCCATTTACAGACCTTCTCGTTACTTCTAAAAGCCACATGTAATCCTTTCTCTTACAGGCTTTAGTGAGTCCCCGAGAATTTTAAGCATTTTGAGATTTAGTAAATAGGAGGAAAGGTAGGAGCAGTTTGTTTAAAAAAAGTTCACTGCTTACTTCCTGTTTTTTACCCAGGCAGCCATTGAGAAAAAGATTCTGCAGGTCGAAAGTGCCCATAATACTCAAAGGGTAATGGTAACGCCTGGCCGTCAGATTGGTTACAATGTGCTACAAGAAACATTAAGGTGGCAGTACCATCCGTCAGCCCATTTTCAAGCATAGAAGTCCAGCAGGATAGTGGGAGGTGGTCCACTACCTGGCTAGCAGGTAACAGTAGGGAAGTTGTCTGTAGCCAGAATATGGGACAGGATGCAGCTCGCAGAGGTTTTGAACCTGTCATGAAATCGACTCGGTTTTGAAATACTTCATTTTCTCTTTGATGTTTAAATGAGAAATCATAGTGACCAAAGCTGATTTTGGGGGGAGATTTGCTCTAAATCAATTTGAAGACGTTTTTTTGGAGTCTTCATTTTAAAACTGTGTCATGATTCATACTCATTTAATATGTTTTTGAAATAAAGGTATACGGGGAAAAGAATGGATTCTGCAAAGTGACAGTGTTCACATAATCCTGAACGATTGGCCCCATAAATACAGTTTGACATATATAATTGCATTGCTTGGCCTGCATTGCTTTCTTACCTTTCAAAGCCATCATTACTTTTTCTTTTTCATTAAGTCATGCTGTTGAGGAGTATTATCCAATGGAACATTCTAAGTTCAAGGGAATGTTTGTTTGACCCAGCTCTGTACAGTATTGGAGCCAGTAGTCACATGTGGCTCTTGAGAATTTGAAATGTGGCTAGTGCAGCCGAGGAACTGAATTTTTTTTTTTTAGTGTTTATTTGAGAGAGAGAGAGGGAGGGAGGGAGGGAGTGGGGGAGGGGCAGAGAGAGAGGGAGACACAGAATCTGAAGCAGGCTCCAGGCTCTTAGCTGTCAGCACAGAGCCTGATAGGGGCTCGAAGTGCAAGATCATGACCTGAGCTGAAGGCAGACACTTAACCGACTGAGCCACCCAGGTGCCCTAGGAACTGAATCTTTGATTTAAATTTAAATAGTGATGTTTGGCTAAATTGTTACTATGGTAGACAGCACAGTTCTAGACAGGAAAAAGTTGACTCTATTACATCTTATTCTTAGTTCCCCTGTCTTGATTTTTTTTTTCCACTAGATTTACTTCCCAGAATATCTTTAGATGTGTTCTGTTTCTTTGTTGCCCCGAACATATGTTCTATTGTTTGTTTTTGAAAACAGTGATAGAAGTCCATGACAGATGAAATAAAAGATAAATGTCTTCACATTTGCGAAAAAATATGAGAATTTTTTAAAGATCTGTTTAGGAAAACAGCTAAGATTTATTGATCTAATATTTTGCCTGATTTATGAAAATTAGTGTGATGCTTGATACCTTATTTTTGTTAAAAGTTAAAAGAGGTTTACAGAAAAGGGACACAACATCTTTTTTGAAATTTCTGAACTTGAAGACCACAATCTGGGTGTCACCAGTATACAGGTTAAAGCATGACTTTGTTGTCGTGATTTAATTTGGTTTGATCCTGTCACTTAAACTGATAGCAACCTTCAATTCATAAAACCAGTGATAAATAACCCATTTTTGTTAAACATTGTCTGTTGGGATTCTCCATTTTAATTTCTGTCACCTGGTTCACATGTGGAAGCATGCAGTTAAATGTGACTTTCCATTACTTTCAACTTGACCACTGCACTAGATCACTTCCAAAATTATGTGGCTTGTTTTGTTTCACTGACTGAGATTTTTCATTGGCATGTGTCTTAAAAGTGGCTTTGCTGCTTATTTCGTTCTGTGCCTGCTGTGTTGTGAAATATCTCGCTTGGACTGTGTTGCATGTTTTGAGAATTATTAGAATATACTTTAAATAGACTTTTCAAACTGTTATGGGGAAACTTTTTTTTTTTTTTTTGGTATGTGGTTTTTCTGTATGTTTAGAAATATAAAGGTTAAAATATCCTTAAAAGAAGATAATATAAGTATTCTGCATGTTTGTTAAGTAAGTAGTTTTTGGGACCCAGTGCACTCTTAGCATGTTGTAAAGTCACTTCCAGTGGAGAATAAATATGCCAAGACATTATTAATGTAGCTGTAGAAAGACCTTTTCTAAATGGGATCTACTGAGTTGCACCATTCATTTTCCATACTGGATACACGGCAGAGTGAAGGAAGGCTGTAGGTTAAGGAGTTTGTGTTTATGTTTAGGTGATTTTGTGGGCAATCAAGACTACATACTCTAAGAGTAGATTTATAAATGAGAGCGGGGAATTAATGGCATGCATACACCTGTGTTAAAGAGACAACCCCTGGATTCTCGTGAACCTGTGGGTAAGGACGGTCGTGTCTTGGTTTCTTGATTTGTTAAAATCCAGATAATATTGAACCAAAGCATGCTATTTAAGGTCATTCAGTGTATTATGTATAGATTGGAAAGTTATTTGTAATACTTTCTGGGTAGCTTTTGGCTTAATGAGTTAAGTAATTTTAATGATTCTTTTTTTCAGGTCATAAGAAGATTCTAAATGGTTGGTCTCTCTTAAAGTCACTAGATTCTAGGTCTATGGATGGGCTTTTCACTCTTTTATAGATTGCACTCCATTAACTAATGATTTTGCCTACCCAGATAAAACAATACTACCGTGGGAAACTCTCTTTTGCAGTGGTCCTTAACCATTTTGTGGTTACATATGTCTGAGAATCTGATCATAGCTATGGATTGTTGAACCAGAAAATAAGCATAGGCATATTGATGCAAAATCTTGCGTACAATTTCGAAGAGTTTGCCAAACGATTTGGATCCTTCTGGAGCCTATCCATGGAGCACTGGTTAGGGACTCTTGTTCACTTATGTCTGAACTCATTTCCTAGTCATCAGCCAAGGCTGTCTTCATTTAAATGAAAACGAAATTACTTTGGAGGTGACATACAAAAGTCATTATGTATAATTATATGATTTCAAAAAAATCCTGACCCCGTGTAGTATTGTATTACATGTTTTTTCCTTATATCTGTTTGATTTGATGTGGTTTTGTGTGGGGTTTACTATAGAGGATTTTCCTTTCTGCTTTGATTTAATACCTATTTAACAATTTGGGCTTGTCTTTTGCATACCAAGGAAAAACAAGCGTGAAGCATTTTCAGAATTCAGACCAATTCAAGCGGAGCCACTTTGAGTATTAGTTTGGGAGTGGGTATATATTTGTAGATTTCTCTTTCCAAAATCTCTCTTCTTTTGTCTTCATTCTGTTGGTTTTCCTACTGCCGTAACTAAACAAGGACTTCCAATTACACAGGCTGGAAGCGCAGCTCCCTGACCCCTAGGACCACCACTTTTCCTTGCCCTGGCTGTGAGCATGACGTGGATCTTGGAGAACGAGGAATCAATGGTCTGTTTCGCAATTTCACTTTGGAGACCATTGTCGAGAGGTACCGGCAGGCAGCCAGGGCAGCCACGGCCATCATGTGTGACCTCTGCAAACCCCCACCCCAGGAGTCCACAAAAAGTTGCATGGACTGTAGCGCGAGCTATTGCAATGAGTGCTTCAAAATTTACCACCCGTGGGGTACCGTGAAAGCTCAGCATGAGTACGTGGGCCCAACCACGAATTTCAGGCCCAAGGTAAGATAAGTTCTGATTTAGTTAGAATATCAGTATTACAAAAGGAATTATTACAAGACCAGAACTTGACAGGAAGGGACGCCTGGGTGGCTCAGTCAATTCAGTGTCCAACTCTTGATTTCGGCTCAGGTCATGATCTCATGGTTCTTGAGTTCGAGCCCCGTGTCAGGCTCTGCAATGACAGTGCAGAGCCTGCTTGGGATTTTCTCTCTCTCTCCACCCCTACCCTGCTTGTGCACTCTCTTTATCTCTGTCAAAATAAATAAACATTAAAAAAAAAAAAAGAACTTGACAGCAAGAATGGAAATAACTTGAAAAGCCTGTATGGGGGGTGGGGTGCAGGGCACCTGGCTGGCTCAGTCAGTGGAGCATGTGACTCCTGATCTCGGGATCTAGAGTTCAAGCTACTCGTTGGGCATAGAGCTTATTTAAAAATAAATCCGTAGGTAAAATGGATGGTACATGCACGTAGAAATGTGTATGTTAAAATGAGAACATAAAAAAAAAAAAAGCCTGTACCAGAAACCAAGGCCTGGTATTTGGAGTTAATTTAGTCTGTTGTTAAACATCCCCGCAGCCTAAAGGCAATATTCTGGTTCACCGGGTTACAACAGTGTAATGCAGCACAATGCACAACGGTGAAGGTTTGTAACGAAACCTCTGCAAATAGGGGAAAAGTTGAGTTCTCTCCAAGATTGAAATGATTATCAAGTTAAAAAGCTTTTGTGCTTTAATGTGTTAGGGTCACAGTTGTGTAAAAGATTTTGATTGGGAAACATTTTTTTTCACATTTTTAGTTAGCTACAGTTGTGCTCTAAGTAAGTAAGAGTAAGTACAGCCTAATATTTTGAAGGTTGTGGTATAATGTTAATGTAATATCTGAAGTGGAAGTCATATTTCTTAACCTTTCTGGGTAATTTCTATGGTCATGCTCAAAAGAACTTTATGCATTGTTGTTTGCCTTGCTTTGTGACTGACAAGAAGAATGTTTGGATAGCTTCACTAATACTGCTTTCTCATTTACACAGATTTAGAAAAACTAGTTGATTCTTTTGGTTAAAGTTCTTATTCATTACAACTTAGTAACTTGTGTATGAAAATTTATTTGCATTCTTGAGCCCAAAACTTTCTCTTTAATTTGTAATAAAAAAATGGAAAAAAAAAATCCCCAAAGTTATCTTGAAACTATGAGCTGAGTATTTGTTGTATCATTTTTTTTTTAATGTTTATTTATTTTTGAGAGAGAGTGTGTGTGCTCGAGCAGGAAACAGAGGATCCATAGCGGGCTCTGCTGACAGCAGAAAGACTGATGCAGGGCTCCAACCCACGAACCAGGAGATCATGACCTGAGCTGAAGTCAGACTAGCTTAACTGACCGAGCCAGCCAGGTGTCCCCATCATTGTTTTGTTTTGTTTTGTTTTAGAGACAGAAAGGTGGGGGCGCAGAGAGAGAGAGGGAGGGAGGGAGGGAGGAAGTGGGGAAGGGGCAGAGAGAGAGGAAGGTGGGGGTGCACAGAATCCAAAGCAGGCTCTAGGCTCCAAGCTGTCAGCACAATGCCTGACACAGGGCTTGAGCTCATGAACCATGAGATCATGACCTAGCCAAAGTCCGATGCTTAACTGACCAAACCACCTAGGTGTGCCCATCATTTTTTTTTTTTTTTAAAGTACTACACCTCGTGTGGGGCTTGAACTCACAACTCCAAGATCCTAAGTCACATGCTCCACTGACTGAGCTAGCCAGGCGCCCCCTCTTACATCCTATTAAGTGCAGGGCTAGTAGATTAAAACAAAAACAGTCTGTGCTTGTATGCTTTTTAAACTTCTGTGCTTGTTTTTCAAACTATGTCATTGTGGCAATAGATTTATCAAATGATTTTTAACCCCCTATTATGTTCCTTATCTCATTTTAAATGCTCCAGGTTGTATACTTTTAGAAAAAATCATGCCTTCAGGGATGCCTGGCGGCTCAATTGGTAGAGCACACGACTCTGGATCTTGGGGTCATGAGTTCAAGCCCTACAGTGGGCATGGAACCTACTTAAAAAATTATATATATACACATATATACATAGGCATGTCATAAGCTTTGTGTTTTAATTAGACACAGATTAATTAAGTTGATTAATACTGTTCCATTATGAAAGAACCTGATTATTAAATGAATTCTATTAGGTTTGGGTTTTTATGACTTACAAACTCATGAAATCTTGAGTAACACTTTCAGAGTATTGCAGACTTAATTCTGTTTACAAATATAATGAAAGGTTGGTAAGAAAGAAACTGAAGATATAGGGGTAAGTTATATTGAGGAAGAAACTATTTCCCTTCAAGTCATTAGTGTTCCTGAATATAGCGAAATTTTACAAATTTTACAAAAATTTTACGAAGGTAAAGTATTTGCCAGTAACTTTGAGTTCTTGTCATCATTCCTTGCAGAAAGCCAAATTTTATAACTTATCTTAAAGGTGATGGCTTTTGGGGGGCCTGGCTGGCTTAGACAGTAGAGCGTGCGACTCTTGATCTTGGGGTTGTAGGTTCGAGCCCTACATTGGGATTACTTAAGAAACATATTTAGGGGCGCCTGGGTAGCTCAGTCAGTTAAGCGTCTGACTTCAGCTCAGGTCATGATCTCACGGTTCGTGGGTTCGAGCCCCACGTCGGGCACTGTGCTGACAGCTCAGAGCCTGGAGCCTGCTTCGGATTCTGTGTCTCCCTCTCTCTCTGACCCTCCCCCGTTCATGCTTGGTCTCTCTCTGTCTGAAAAATAAATAAACGTTAAAAAAAAAAAAAAGAAACATTTAAAAGATACAAATAATAAATGTAATGGCTCTGAAAAGTAATATAACGCTGTATGCTAACTATGCTGGAATTAAGATAATGGTTAAATAAATACATGTAATGGCTTTGAGAATGTAGGCAGTTGGACCTGCTGAAGAATTTGAATTTTTTTCCTCTATTTTTCTCCTGGACCTGCACATTAGTATTAAGACTTTTCATATCGGATGTTACTTTTTGTCTCAGTGTTACCAAACCAGTTGTAGTGGCACAAAATCTGAACTGTCAGAGCCTCCGATAACTGTTTAATTTCATTGACACACTAGTCTAAAGGAATCTCCGCTTTCTTGCAAATGAACCCACTTATCTCATGTACAGTTTCAGACATACCTGTGATGATAGTTTTCAGAGTAAAAAAGAAGGTAGAAGCTTACATCTTAAAAAAACAAAACAAAAAAACAATTCTAAGTTTGGTAATTGTGTGCATGATTAATATGTAAAAGCAAATATCTGGAGGCTCGTATCATAAAGTGTTCTAAGACTCCTCAGTAACAGATTTCTTTTTCTTTCTTTCTTTTTTTAATTAATTAATTAAATGTTTATTTTTGAGAGAGAGAGTATGAATGGGGGAGGGGCAGAGAGAGAGGGAGACACAGAATCTGAAACAGGCTCCAGGCTCCCAGCTGTCAGCACAGAGCCCGACGTGGGGTTTAAACTCAAAAACTGTGAGATCATGACCTGAGCTGAAGTTGGACACCCAACTGACTGAGCCACCCAAGCGCTCCGTCCCTTTTTTTTTTTTTTTTTTTATTTTTATTTTTAAGTAATCTCTACACCCAATGTGGGGCTTGAACCCACAACCCTGAGATCAGGAGTCACCTGCTCCACCGACTGAGTCAGCCAGGTGCAAATTGCTTATGAGGATGGTGAAGCCAGGGTTCCCATCAGCCATTTGCTATTGGACCTTACAAAAATATGGGTTATGGTCCTTAAGAATTGCCTACTCAGTGTGGCCAGAGGGCCTTTCTGGCCTGGTTAAGCATGCAAGTCTGATAGGAATGAAATTTTCATCTTCTTGCCACCAAGTTTAAGGGCGATAACATCTATATATTTAACTGACCATTTGAACTCTCAAACCGAAAAATAGTAATTGTAATACAGAAAATTTTCATACGATATACCAAATGCTTTTACGCTTCTTCTTTTCACACTTTTATGTATTTCACTGGCTTTATTTGGTGATTTTGTAAAGCGCGTCTTTGTACCTTAGGGACTTTGTGAGTATCTGGCAAACTCTGCTGACCCTTAATTGCACTTCGGTTCTTTATTCCGTAGATTTTAATGTGCCCAGAACATGAAACTGAGAGAATAAACATGTACTGTGAGTTGTGTCGGAGACCGGTTTGTCACCTCTGTAAGCTGGGCGGCAATCATTCCAATCACCGGGTAACCACTATGAGCAGTGCCTACAAGACCTTAAAGGTAGGATTTGTGTGGTTTTGGAACTCGATTCTGGGTCTTTATAACTTTGTTTTACTTTGTGCCTTTAACTTTGTCTTCATAAGATCCTAGCTTCCTGTGTGGTCTTGTTTGACTGATGAGTTAACAATGTAAAGAGTCACTCAGTGTTCTACTGATACTAGGTTGTTAGTATTTTTAACCAGGTAGTTCTTTGTGGTACTGATGGGGAGGGGCACAGAGAGAGAGAGAGAGAGAGAATCCCAAGCAGGCTCTGCGCTTGTCAGCACAGAGCCCGATGTGGGACTCGAACTCACAAACCTTGAGATTAGGACCCGAGCCAAAACTGAGAGTCAGACGCTTAAGCCACTGGGTCACCCAGGCACCTCACAAGCTCAGTTGTGGCTGATTTTTCTTTTCAGTGTGATTTGTATGGTATTGTAAATTTTACCTTGTTGAGCACTGTATCTGTATCCTACAGATGTTCTTGAGTTTTCTTCTAGCGTGTGAGTAAGTTACTTCGACACAGTTTGCTCCTTCTTTGACTTGCTTTTAAGCTTCTGTTGCCAGGACAGAGCGGCAGTTAGCTCTGGGACTAGTTTTACCAGACCGTTGAAGCAAAACCTTACGTGGTTTACTCTTCTGGACGCCCCATGAATGTTGAGGGTTTTTTAATTTGTTTTTTTGCTTGTTTAGTTTGGCTGGTGAGGCACAGGGCTCTCCCAGCCTCGAGTTAGCTCCTGGAATTGTTCCTTGTTGAGCCCCTCAGGTCAGCAGCAGTGACTGAGAAATCCTCAGATCCTCTTCTTAGGGAGACAGCTCAGGATATTCTTATGCATATTTAGACTCTGAGTACACTTGTCTCTCATAACTTTGAACCCCATGGTGCTTCAAGGCTTTTTTGTTTGTGTTTTAATATACTTCAGTCATATTACGTGTTATTTTTTCTGGGCTAAATAAGGGATCTCACCAACACCTATTATATTATCTCTACAATAAGCATGCTAATTTCAGAATCACTCCTTTATAAAGACATTCTTTAATGAGCTCTGGTAGCTTAATGAGCTCTATTTAAAAAAAAAAAATTTTTTTACTGTTTATTTCTGAGAGAGAGAGAGAGAGAGACCTAGAGTGTGAGAGGGGGAGGGGCAGAGAGAGAGGGAGACACAGAATCTGAAGCAGGCTCCGGGCTCCAAGCTGTCAGCACAGAGCCTGACACAGGGCTTGAACCCATGAACCGTGAGATCATGACCTGAGCCGAAGTTGGACACTTACTGACTGAGCCACCCAGGTGCCCCTAATGAGCTCTATTCTTATACATCTATATTTTCATTTTCGTGTATGTGTAATTATATAATGAATAGCTCACCTGGGCTAGGCTGTGAAGTTTATTTTAGAAGGGTCTTTGTTGCTGTTTGGGTCGTGTGTGTGTGTGTGTGTGTGTGTGTATGTGTGTGTGTGAGAGAGAGAGAACGAGAGAGCGAGGGAATGAATTATAAAATCTGATGGAGGACACACTCCCGTTTGCTATTCTTCCATTTACTCAGAAGCCTGAGGAGGAAGACCTTTGGGAGCGATGAGGAGACAACAAAAATGTATTATATATATATTCCAGGCTTTTGAATACCAGTCTGAGCATCACTGCCTTGTTCTCTTATCCAGCCTGCTTCTAATGTCTCCTGTGTCCTTGGACCTCAGTGTTCAAGGCCAGTAACTGTTTACTCGGAGTTAATAATGACAGTCTCTAGGGGCGCCTGGGTGGCTCAGTCTGTCAGGCATCTGACTTTGGCTCAGGTCATGATCTCATAGTTCATGAGTTCAAACCCCGTGTCAGGCTCTGTGCTGATAGCTCAGAGCCTGGAGCCTGCCTCAGATTCTATGTCTCCCTCTCTTCCTGCCCCTCACTCACCCTCTCTCTCTCTCTCTCTCTCTCGAGAATAAACATTAAAATATATATATATAATGACAGTCTCCAGTTCTCATCATAGGCTAAAGAAGAAGATGGGTATTGTGTGAAAAAAATAAAATAAAAGCAGGAAAAATCTGCGAGGCCTTTGTTAAACTCCTGCTTCTGTTTATTTGTGTTTCTGATATGCTTTAACAGGAAAAGCTTTCAAAGGATATTGATTACCTTATTGGCAAGGAGAGCCAGGTGAAGAGTCAAATTTCTGAACTGAACTTGTTAATGAAAGAAACCGAGGTAAGTGCTAACCTGGTTTGCATGTTTTTATTTATCCATCTAGAGAATGTGTTCCTTCACAAAACCCTGAGGGTAGTGGGTGCTGGGCTTACAGGATCGTGTTGGATTTCACCCCTGCTTTTCTGGGACTAGGAAAACACGTGTGAGAAGTAAGTTACAGTGTGTGATCAGCTCCTGATAGGGGCAGTGATTAAATTATATTGAAGCACAGGGCAGAGGATGACTCCCCCTTCACGTGGTGGTTACGGTGTCAGAAGTAGTCACGTGAGGTAAATGATCGCTTTGCCAATTATCGGCATTTTACAAAATGAACAGAATGCATCTGAAATACATACTGTGTGTTCTTGGGACCAGGTTGATTTAAAATGCCGGCTATCCCTAAGTATATATACCTGACATACCTTCACCAAAACATACGTATCAGAATGTTCCATCTCTGTGTTGTTTGGAACAGCCACAAAGTGGAAACTACCCACACATCCATCAACAGTGGAAGTTAAGCAGAGGTAGAGTGAGTATCTACAACTATATGCAACAGTGTAGCTGAATCTTGCAATAGTATTGAAAGGAAGATGCCAGAGACAAAGGGGTACAAACTAACCCATTCCTTTTGTAAAAAGTACCAACAAAAGGGAAGCTGGATCCTCTGGTTAAAATTCAGGATAGGCGTTGTTGAAGGGTGGGGAGGGGAAGGATGGGTGCCTGCAAAGGTTATAGGGATGGTGTCTGGGATCCGGTAGCATTCCTCCATTTAATCCGGATGCGGGTTACATGGACGTGTTTACAAAGGTTCATTGATCTCCACGCTTCCGTAGACCATTTTCTGCTTGTATATTACACTTCAGTAAAACAAGTGAAGAGAATTGGTAGCATTTAAAAAATAAAGATAGGACTGGGTTCTTTTAAAATTCCAAATGTTCACCGATCTTGATGTGTGTTTCTTTTCCTCTATTTAAAATAAACTGAAGGGCCATTACTCCTGATCACTGTAGAAGCTGTGATTCAATATAACAATATCCTAGCTAGTGTGAGACTGTTACTTCTTGAGATTTTATTTCCCAAAATGGGCTCGAAAATTGAGAAATTATGCAAATGAGCAGCATTATCGCCATCACTGCCTTTGTTTCTAATTTTTTCCCCCTGATATTCACTGATTGCATTCCCCACCCTAAGTAAGTTGTTTTTCCATGTACTTGAAAAGTGTGATTTTGTGTCTCCTATTTTTGTCTGATTGAAAAACTCTCTGTGTTTCATATAATCCCCCAATCCTTGGTAAATTATCACCTACCTGGTAGGTTGCTTCAGGGATTGTATCTTTGGTCATTTTAGGTTTGTTTTATTACTGGTCCTCAGTCATGCTGCCCTTACTTCCTGTTACTTTTTCATGTTTATTTATTTTGAGAGAGAGAGAAAGAGCGAGCACATGTAGGAAGGAAGAGCAGAGAGATACGGAGAGAGAGAGAATCCCAAGCAGGCTCTGTGTTGTCAGTGCAGAGCCTGACGTGGGGCCTCATCTCATGATCTGTGAGATTATGACCTCAGCTGAAACCAAGAGTCAGACGCTTACCTGACTGAGCCACCTGGGCGCCCCTGGCCTTATTTCTGAAATAAGGGAGACCCAGGACCTGTTGCTGAGTTTGTGATTCAGTAGGCTGAAAATGGAGGAACTCTCACGTCACCTGTTCATGCAGACGCTCATTCCTTGGGATCCTGGAGAAATTACCTAGCTTCTTATACCTTTGACCTAAGCTGCATTGGTCAGCTCGTCAGTTAAGAATCTTTCCCATTGGACAATTTGTCTGCATTCTTGACTTTTGCTCAGTGAGGACTGTGACACGGTCTTTTTTTCTATAATTACACTTAGCTGGAAAAAAAAAATCCCCCTTTTTACCTGTGCGTAATGATCTTTTGAGTTTAATGTTGTGATCTCTCATTGAACTACTACCAAAATGTCACCACCCTCTGTCCCCCTTCCTTCCTTCCCTCCTGCCTATCATTTAAAAATTTTTATTAAGGGGCGCCTGGGTGGCTCAGTCAGTTAAGCGGCCGACTTCGGCTCAGGTCATGATCTCGCGGTCCGTGAGTTCGAGCCCTGCGTCGGGCTCTGTGCTGACAGCTCAGAGCCTGGAGCCTGTTTCAGATTCTGTGTCTCCCTCTCTCTCTGCCCCTCCCCTGTTCACGCTCTGTCTCTCTCTGTCTCAAAAATAAATAAAAGTTAAAAAAAAAAATTAAAAAAAAATTTTTATTAATTTTTTTTTTTTTACAGTTTATTTTTGACAGAGAGAGAGACAGAGCATGATTTGGGGAGGGGCAGAGAGAGGGAGACACAGAATCTGAAGCAGGCTCCACGCTGTGAGCTATCGACACAGAGTCTGACACGGGGCTTGAACTCATGGACCGTGAGATCGTGCCCTGACTGATCATGACCAAAGTCAGACGCTCAACCGACTGAGCCACCCAGGCGCCCTATCCTTTAAAAATATTTTTTTGCCTGTTGGGTTTAGGAAACAGAGAAAGGAATCTGGAAAAAAATTTCCTTTCATTAGAAATGTTGGCCAGAAGACACTGGGAAATGCAGTGTAGTTCTTCCACATGTCAGCTTTTAAGAATGTGTTTGAAGCATTTTTTCTGATGGCTGCTGCTTATGGGTCTATAATGATGGCTGCATACGTGTGCTCTGCTGGTTTTGTTTTCAGAATCAAGTTGGTCTCTGATGTTACAGACATTCAAAATGTTCAGTCAGTACTGCAGATAGGATCATTTTATAGCCAAGTAGAGGAAGAGCTGCATGTACAGGGAATATAACCTCTGTGTGTACAGACTATGTACCATTGTGGTGGGCATTTTATGTAAATAATCTTTTCCCATCTTCAAAAAAACCCCAAATTATTTCCCTTATCCCCAGTTTTCAGAAGAGAAAAACTCAGGGGTTCAGAAGTTAAATAATTTGCATAAAGTCATGTAAAATTTAATTTTAATTAAAGTACATTAATTTGAAGAGAAGAGTTGCATTCTGATATCTTAGTAAAGGATGTCATCTTCCTGAGTTTTAACTGTTTTAACATCTCGTAAAAAATTGGAATAGGATAGAAGGGGTCAAAAGTTGCCTGAATTAGAAATGAATTAAAAGCTCTGGGATTGTATTCCCCTCCCCCCCATGCTCTGTCTTTCTCTCTCTCAAAAATAAATAGACATTAAAAATTAAAAAAAAAAAAAAGGGGTGCCTGGGTGGCTCAGTTGGTTAAGCATCCGACTTTGGTTCAGCTCATGATCTTGTGGTTTGTGTGGGTTCAAGCCCCACGTTGGGCTCTGTGCTGACAGCTCAGAGCCTGGAGCCTGCTTTGGATTCTGTGTCTCCCTCTCTCTTTGCCCCTCCCCCACTCATGCTCTGTCTCTCTCTCTCTCTCTGTCTCTCAAAAATAAATCAACGTTAAAAAAATTAAAAGAAAAAAAAAAAAGCTCCAGGATTATATTATCCTGTGTCTTTGGTTAAATCAGTTAATTTCTTTCTCAAGTTCCTTTGTATATAAGTTGAAGGCTGTTTCCCTATTTAATTATTTATTGCTGAGCTTTGGAGATTAAAGCTTAAGGAAAACACAGTATTATAAAATTACAAAGTACGTCTAAATAAAAATTGGCCATCGTTCCTTGCTAAGTGTATTCAGTGCCAAATTACTGTTCTGAAAATGTCAGAGTCATTCAAAATTGAATTTTGGTTATTTTGAGGAAAGACATTTGGATTTAGCAGATGAGGTAACGTGTTGCTTGTTTTATAATAGTGTAATGGAGAGAGAGCTAAAGAAGAAGCAATCACACATTTTGAAAAGCTCTATGAGATTCTGGAAGAGAGGAAATCATCTGTTTTGAAAGCAATTGACGCTTCTAAGAAACTGCGATTAGACAAATTTCAGACCCAAGTGGAGGAGTATCAGGGGCTTCTAGAGAACAACGGGCTTGTGGGATATGCCCAAGAAGTGCTTAAGGAGACGGACCAGTCTTGTTTTGTACAGACGGCGAAACAACTCCACCTCAGGTGTGTTGCTTTGAATTTAGATCTCCTTGGCAGTATCTTTCAACTTGAGCTCCGAGTGGCTCCTGGTGCTGTGTCCTGTGCAAGGCACGGCCACACTCCTCACCTGAAAGTTGACGGAAGTATTTTTTTTTTTTTTAATCACATGGCAGATATGTAGTCTGATTGGCCTTTTAAAAATCGTTTTTATATAAAGTAATCTCTGTCTGCAGAATACAGAAGGCTACGGAATCTTTGAAGAGCTTTAGACCTGCGGCTCAGACTTCTTTTGAAGACTATGTTGTTAATACATCTAAACAAACAGAACTTCTTGGGGAATTGTCCTTCTTCTCTAGTGGTAAGTTTTACTGATGACAGAGCCTTACTCTTGTAGTCGGAATTCAGAAGGTATGGGAACAACAAATGCTTCGGTTTGCCATTATGAAAACTAGGTTTTTATGCACAAAAAGTATATTCTGTTAGTTTGTGTGTTTTATTTTTTATTTTATTTATTTTTAAAGATTTTTTTTTAAAGTTTATCCATTTTTGAGAGAGAGAGCGTGAGCGGGAGAGGGGCAGAGAGAGAGGGGGACAGAGGATCTGAAACAGGCTCCGCCCTGACGGCAGCGAGCCTTGTGTGGGGCTCAAACCCACCAACCGTGAGATCATGACCTGAGCTGAAGTCGGATGCTCAACCGACTGAGCCACCCAGGTGCTCTGGTTCATGTGTTTTTTAAACATTGTAGAAATAGGGGCGCCTGGGTGGCTCAGTCGGTTAAGCATCCAACTTTGACTCAGGTCATGATCTCACCATTCCTGAGTTCAAGCTCCACATTGGGCTCTGTGCTAACAGTTCAGAGCTTAGAGCCTGCTTGGAATTCTGTGTCTCCCTCTCTCTCTGCTTCTCCCCTGCTCAGGTGCTCTTTCTCTCTCTCTCTCTCTCACTCAAAAATGAAGAAACATTAAAAAAAAACATTGTATAAATGGCATTACATTGTATATGTATCCTTTTTGTAAATTGCTTTTTTAAACACGTGAAGTTTAAGATATTATCACACAAAGTTCTGGGTCAAAGCTATGTTTTAGGGCTGCCTCGATGGCTCAGTCGGTTAAGCATCTGACTCTTGATATGGGTTCAGGTCATGATCTCATGGTTCGTGAGTTCAAGCCCCATGTTGGGCTCTGTACTTGTAGTATAGAAGCTGCTTGACATTCTCTATCTCCCTCTCTCTCTCTGTCTCTCCCCTGCTCACTCTCTGTCTCTCAAATGAACTCCCCTGCTCATTCTGTCTCTCAAAATAAATAAACATTAAAAAAAGCTATTTTAACTGCTTATAGTATTTCATTTTATAAGTTATTTCCCTACTGAGAGACAATTTGTTTTTGTTTTTTCTCTGTTGTAAACAGTGCCGTATTGAACATCTTCATCAGTGTTCTTTGTGCACATGTGTGTGAGTTTCTCTAGGGCAGAAACCTAGAAATGTTGTCTCCAGGCTACAACTGACTCTAAGATGTTTTCGTCTTTACTTTGCTATGTTAGTTTGTTAGGACTGCTGAGACAAAATACCATAGACTGCATGCCTTAAACAACAGAAATGTACTTTCTTACAATTCTGGAGGCTAAAAGTCTAAGATCAACGTGTTGATAGAGTTGGTTTCTTCTTCTTCTTCTTCTTTTTTTTTTTTTTTTTAATTTTTAATGTCAATTTTTGACATTAACAGAGCATGAACAGGGCAGGGGCAGAAAGAGAGGGAGACACAGAATCTGAAGCAGGCTCCAGGCTCTGAGCTGTCAGCACAGAGCCCAACGCGGGGCTCAAACCTACAAACCGTGAGATCGTGGCCTGAGCCAAATTCGGATGCTCGACTGACTGAACCCCCAGGCGCCTCTGCATGCACCTGTTTTGCTTTAAAAAAAAAAAAAAAAGGTGTGTGTGGGGGGGTGGAGTATACTAGTCATGTTATTTTATAACTAGCTTTTTTTTTTCTCCCCCAAATGTATTTTGAATGACTTTCCAGATCTCATCATGGCTGTAGAACATACAGTTGCATAAATGTACTCTATACGGACATGCTTACACATTGCTTATATATACGTGGGGAGAAGGACAAGAGGGAGACTTTTATTTTCAATTCATATACTTCTCTGACGAATGTGTGGTATGTGTGTGTGACTGTATAGCTTACCCCTGGGCAGTTAAGCTTGTGGGAGTTCCTTGTATGGAAAGGATTATGCATATGCACAGAGATTTAGCTGAGATACTTCTGTGTTGTGTTTTTCATGAAAAACTAGAAACCTGTTTCTGAGTTTCTGAAAACAGTTAAATGTTGACATGACCATGCAGTGGAATTGCCAGTGGGAGAAAAATACTGGCAGGATCTATAAAAAATTGTTGTAGTGCTTATCTTGGAGTTGCTTGAAGTGTGTTTTGTGTAGTTTCTGATGTTCTTACAGAAAATATTATGTATTGGGACACCTGGGTGGCTCAATCGGTTAAGCGTCTTACTTCAGCTCAGGTCTGATCTTACCATTCGTCAATTCCAGCCCCGCATCGGGCTCTGTACTGATGGCTCAGAGCCTGGAGCCTGCTTTGGATTCTGTGTCTCCCTCTCTCTCTGCCCCACTTCCGCTTCTGTGTCTCTCTCTCTCAAAAATAGATAAACATTAAAAAAATTCTTTTTAATTAAAAAAAAAGAAATCTTAGTATCATGTTTATACCAAGAAAAATTCATTTAAATTGCCTTGCAACTCTGTGGAGGAAAATATGAAAGAAAATTGTGTGATGTTTCATTGAATTTTGTTATAGTCACCAAACTTAGATTTTAAAATTTATTTATTTTGGGCGCCTAGGTGACTCAGTCAGTTAAGCATCTGACTTTGGCTCAGGTCATGATCTCACAGTTTGTGGGTTCGAGTCTTGCATCAGGCTCCATGCTGACAGCTCAGAGCCTGGAGCCTGCTTCTGTGTCTCCCTCTCTCTCTGCTCCTCCCCAGCTTGCACTCTGTCCCTCTGTCTCTCAAAAATAAACGTTAAAAAAAATTTTTTTTTAATAAAATTTATTTTTATCTTGTTTTAGTTTAGAGAGAGAGAGAGCGTGAGTTGGGGAGAGGCAAAGGTGGGGGGTGGAGGGAGGGAGACACACACACACACACACACACACACACACACACACACTTTTAATCAGGCTGCGTGCTTAAGATCGTGGGGCTTGATCCCACGACCCTGGGCCAAAATCAAGAGTTGGACACTCAACCAACTGAGCTACCCAGGCACCCCTGATTTTAAAATATAATTACAGGAGGGCACATTAAATATTTTGAGCCCCAGCATTACTATTTAGTAGGTGGAAATTGAAAGGCATATTGTTAAAAAACTTTACGGTGTTTCAGAATTAATATAATGCTTAAAGCTAAAGTCTTTTTTTGGTCTGTCTTATTTTTTTGTTCTTCTCCCTTTTAGTTACACACCCAGATATACCTTTGAAAGTCTTCATTGCTTACTCTTTCTCATTAAAAAAAATTTTTTTTAATGTTTATTTATTTTTGAGAGAGACAGAGACAGAATGCGAGTGGGTTAGGGGCAGAGAGAGAGGGAGACACAGAAGCAGGCTCCAGGCTCTGAGCTGTCAGCACAGAGCCAGATGCGGGGCTCGAATCGTGAACCGTGAGATCATGACCTGAGCCAAAGTCGGACGCTCAACTGACTGAGCCACCTAGGCGCACCTCTTTCTCATTTTAAATTTTGTGGTGAGAGCACTTACCTTGAGATCTGTTCTAACAAATTCTAAGTGTGGAAATACAGTGTTGTTGACTCTGGGTACAGTGTTGTACTGAGATCTTTAGAGCTTATACGTCTCGCTTAACTGATACTTGAGGTAACTGATGCTTTATGCCTCTTGATTAATAACTGCCCATTTGTCCCTCCCCCGCCCCTGGAGCCAGAATCTCAGTCTTTGATTTTATGAATTCGACTCTTCTAGATTCCTCACATAAGTGGAATCATGCGTCAGTATTTGCCTTTCTGTGTCTGGTTTATTTCAGTTTGCATGTCCACAGGGTCCGCCCATGTTGTTGTTCACTACAGGAGTTATTCTTTCTCTTATACATAGTGTTACAAATTTAGAAAACTCTTAGTACAGAAATGATTTAAGGGGCACCTGGGTGGCTCATTTGGTTAAGCTTCTGACTTCGGCTCAGGTCATGATCTCATGGTTCTTGGGTTCGGGCCCCATGTCAGGCTCTGTGCTGATGGCTTAGAGCCTGGAGCCTGCTTCGGATTCTGTGTGTGTGTGTCTCTCTCTCTGCTCCTCCCCCACACATGCTCTGTCTCTTTCTCAAAACTGAATAAACATTAAAAAAAAATAGAAATGATGTAAGTATTTTCAATACATGATTTTTATCGAGGAACATATAGGTTCTGAAATAACAGTATTTTAACTCTGTTTGGTTTCTTCTTTCTTACAGGTGTAGATGTGCCAGAGATCAATGAGGAGCAGAGCAAGGTGTATAACAATGCTCTGATCAACTGGCACCATCCAGAAAAGGACAAAGCTGACAGCTATGTCCTTGAATATCGGAAGGTTAACAGAGATGAAGAGATGCTGTCTTGGAACGAGATAGAAGTGTGTGGCACAAGTAAAGTCATTTCCGATCTGGAAAGCAATTGTAACTATGCTTTCAGAGTAAGAGCCTACAAGGGCTCGATCTGTAGTCCTTGCAGCAGGGAGCTGATTCTTCACACCCCTCCAGCTCCAGGTATTGGGAAGACTGGGAATAAAAAAACCACAGAGTTGGAAGAGACCTTGATAAAAAATAAACTAGGGGCACCTGGGTGGCTCAGTCGGTTAAGCATCCAGCTCTTGATTTCGGCTCAGGTCATAACCTCACGGTTCAGGAGTTCGAGCCCCAAGTCGGGCTCTGTGCTGACCATGCGGAGCCTGCTTGGGATTCTTTCTCGCCCTCTCTCTCTCTCTCTGCCCCTCCTCTGCTCTTTTACATACTCTCTCTCTCAAAATAGACTTTAAAAAATAATAAATAAATTAGGCACTGTTTTTATATAGCTTTACATTGAAACCAGTTTTCATTGGTTTGAAAAAAAGTTTTTTAGAAAACCCATTCCATCTCTAGCTAGGTTTTGGAAATAGACGAATACTTGAATTTCACCATGTAGGCTGGGAACAGGATTAGAATGTGGACTGACATCAGATGGAGAAAAACATGAAGACATTTGAGTGAGGGCTATTCATTTGAAATGAAAAATAGCATAAATATGCTGCCGTACAATTTTTACATGGTATAATTCTGTATTTTTGATAGGTTTATAGAAATCTCTACAACATAGATCTTGGGAGATTTTAAAAAAATTATTGGCATAATACGAAATATTTTGATTAACCTCATTCTGACGTGTCTGGATGTTCTCTAGAACTTGGTGATTCCTGCCCCCCTCAATATTAAAAGCTCATCTCGCCCAGCCACCCCCCCCCACTCCCAGGTCTGAAGCCACTGGTGCTACTTACAGAGTGCCCATAGATTTTTGTAGAAAGAATCATCTGCAGGTGAGCAGTTTCCCTGCAGTGTCTCCACAGACCAGGGACGCTGAGAACCAGTGCTGGGTTCATTCTGGTTATAGCGGGCACACATTGTGCCCTGTTGCTCACTGCCTTTGAGGTTCCTGCAGTTGGTTTTTAGACCCCACAGCCCCTGCCTGTTTTTAGTGGCTTGTGTGTCCATATTTTGTACAGTCTGTCCTTCCTTCACTTTTTACAAAAAGTGTACTAGCCACTACTTGTTTTTCATGCACATTGTGGCTAATTAAAAAAAAAAAAAAAAAGAATACAAATAAAGTAGGGTTGGCGAAAATTGGTTATCTTCAATTTGAATAAAATCTGATAGTTTTAGGGTGGATTTGCAAGTATGAAATAAATATTTGTACATTTTAGGCAGTTTCCCCTTTCTTTTCTTGTCTGACTGAAAGTGGAATTAAAAAGAAACCTGGAAGTAGCTGCTGGGTTTTCAGTGACTTGGTGGAGGGGGAAGGAAGAAAGGACACATTCAAAGTTCTTGCTTTCTTTTCTTTTTTTTTTTAAGATTTTATTTTTAAGTAATCTCTATACCCAGTGGGGGCTCGAACTCACAACCCCGAGATAAAGAGTTGTGTGCTCCACCAACTGAGTCAGCCACGCATCCCCAGAGTTGGGTTTCTCTCCTCTGGGAATAAGGTGACCAGGGTGACTGTTACAATTTTTATTTTGCAAACAGGGAGACTTTTGAGATTGACGGGAAGATACCAGGCCAGGGCGATAGGCATTCCCAGAGAGGATGGTCCGCCTACATATGGAGAATGGCTTTAGCTTACTAGTACACAATTTCTTCTTTATCATGGTATATAGTATAGTCAAAAATTACTGTCTTAACCACGTTTAAGTGTGCACATCAGTGGACAGTGGCATTAAGTACATTCCTATTTTTGTGCCACCACTACCACTCGTATTTCTACAACATTTTCATTTTTTCCAGACTGAAACTCTGTGCCCATTAAACACAAATCCCCCCTCCCCACAGAGCCTGGGAGCCTTGATTCTATGTTCTGCCTCTATGAATTGCCTATACCTCATATAAGTGGATGGATATAATCCTATGCCTGGCTTATTTGGGGTTTCATCCTTGATGTAGCATGTACCAGAATCTCCTTGCTTATTTAGGGTGAATAATATTCCACTGTATGGATAGACCACGTTTTCTTTATCTGTGCATCTGTTGATGACCATTTGGGTCATTTCCACTTTTGAGCCAATGTTCTGCTTAATGGATCTGAGTTGATAGAGACTTAAGAGAGTGGTATTCTGTCCATTCTGTAGTCAGGAAATCAAAGGTTAAGTTAAACTCCATTTAAATGCCTCAGCTGGAGGGTGCCTGGGTGGCTTAGTTGGTTAAGGGTCGGGTCTGGTTCCTGAGTTTGTGAGTTCGGGAGTTCAAGCCAAGCCCCACATTGGGCTCTCTACTGTCAACACAGAGTCCGCTTCAGATCCTCTGTCCTCCTTTCTCTGCCCCTCCACCCTACTCAAAACCAAACAAAAATGCCTCACCAGGGATTAAAACTCTGGTCTCTCTAAACCCAAAACGTGTGCCTTTTTTTTTTTTTTTAAACTACTGTACAGTTTTTCATGTCTGCCCTGTGGATTGATAAGGAAAAGCCCCTACTGAAGTTGCTAATATTTAGAATAAATATTTAGAAAACTGTACAGGTAATTATGAAAAAGTACATCCCTTATATTAAAGGGAAAAGGGACAGATCCAGTAGTGTAAAATAGAAGAGATCTGCTGTGTCTCTTCCCAGGAACCACGTTTGTTAAGTTTTCTTGTACACTTGAAATACTTTTTCTGCCGTTTGATATTTCTAGAGATTTTCAGGCATAGAGAATCTACTGGAAGTGATTTCCCAATTGGGGATTCGGTTTGTAATACTTTGTCTAGGGTCATGTGACACATTCCTCTTCAAGTCTGTTTTCACTAATTTCTAGTTCAAAAACAGATCCTATTTAACTGTCAGTTATAGAAGTGCTCACCGATAATGATGAGACTAATCTTAAGCTCTCTTTACAGTTTTTAGTTTCCTCTTTGATGAAAAATGTGGCTATAATAACGAACGCCTCTTGCTGAACTTGAAGAGAGACCGTGTTGAGAGTAGAGCTGGGTTTAATCTTCTGCTTGCTGCGGAGCGTATCCAAGTGGGTTATTACACCAGTTTAGACTACATCATTGGAGACGTTGGAATTACCAAGGGGAAGCACTTCTGGGCCTTCCGCGTGGAACCGTATTCATACCTGGTAAAAGTGGGAGTCGCTTCCAGTGATAAACTACAAGAATGGCTCCATTCTCCCCGGGATGCAGTTAGTCCAAGGTAGGCTCTTTTTATTGATCTAGAACTTAGTGATTCTGTTAAAGGTACACATCGTTGTTTGGCCAGGTAAGACTGGAAATTGATGTGGGTTTGCTTATTACATCTGGAATACATTCCTTAGATTCAGGTGTTCTGGCCGTGCGGATGTGGCTGGCTCCAGAAAGGAGTCAGGGGGTCTTGGGATACAAATCTCAAGTATCTAAGCCTGTTTTGGGTACTTCTCGACTATCCTGTAGCTTTGCAAGTAAAAAAAAAAATTTTAGGGGCACCTGGGTGGCTCAGTTGGTTAAGCATCCAACTTTGGCTCAGGTTATAATCTCATGGCTTGTGGGTTCAAGCCCCAACTCAAGCTCTGTGCTGACAGCTCAGCCTGGAGCCTGCTTCAGATTCTGTGATTCCCTCTCTCTCTGCCCCTCCCCTGCTCACACTCTGTTTCTCTCTCAAAAATAAACATGAAAAAAAGTTTTTTTTAATTTAAAAATTTCTTAAACCTTTTTTCTCCTAGAGAGAGAGCAGTGCGGGGGTGGGGGGAGGTAGAGGGGAGATGAGGCAGAGAGAGAGAGAAAGAGAGAGAATCCCAAGCAGGCTGCACAGTGTCAGCACAGGGCCTGATGTGGGGCTCAATCTCACGACTGTGAGATCATGACGGATCCGAAATCAAGAGTCGAAAGTTCAACTGACTGAGCCACCCAAGCTCCCCACAGTTTTAAATTTTGAACATCTTTCATATCCATTTCCTTAATTCTGTGATAAAAATTACTCACACGTATAGTGAAATGCTTCCAACTGCCATACCTCATAATTGGTATGAAATTGTTCTTTTGTAATGGGACATAATTTCTTTAAACTCCCCTGGAGGTACTTTACAAAATTGGGTCACGGTAAACAGGTTTCCACATCAAAGAATTCCGGTTTGTAAAGAGATTGATTATTTAATGGGGATTGTGTGGTTTTGTCGTTTTACGTGGTATTATGTATACTAGCCCACACAAATAATTTATGACCTCTTGTGTGAACAGAACCCCAAATTGGTAATCTGAGTGACAGGAAAAGTTTTTTGCACAAGGGTGAGAAATTAACAAAACAGTGACTGTGGTAATCGGGAAATGGTTAATTAAACATGGTGCCATGACCACTCGATAGAATATTGATATTAATAATGTTTAAAAGGCTTGTGACATCAGAAATATCAGTGAGACCTGATTAAAAGCGTCAATATAGTATGATCACAAATACATAAAAAGTGAAGTATGCATCGGAAAATGAAGGAAGGACGTTTGTGTCAAAAATCTCTATAAGCTGCTGTTTTATGCTAGCTCCTCACTGTCAGCACAGAGCCTGACACGGGGCTCAGTCCCACGAACCATGACATCATGACCTGAGCTGAAATCAAGAGTCGGACGCTTAACCCACTGAGCCACAACTTCATTTTAAAGCAACATATGTCGGGGCATTTGGGTGGCTCAGTCGGTTAAGCGTCCGACACTTGGTTTCGGCTCAGGTCATGATCTCTTGGTTCATGAGTTCGAGCCCTGTGTCAGGCTCTACGCTACACTGAGCACAGAGCCTGCTTGGGATTCTCTCTCTCCCTCTCTCTCTGCCCCTCTGCTGCTTGTGCTTTCTCTCTCTCTTAAAATATGTAAGCTTAAAAAAATAAATAAAGCAACATATATTATCACGTGAAAACGTTTTGAGGATAGTTGACGGCCTGTGGATGGCGCCACAGCTAAGACTGCTTTGTGTGTGTATTGTGTTCTAGATACGAGCAAGACAGCGGCCATGACAGCGGAAGTGAAGATGCCTGCTTTGATTCACAGCCCTTCACGTTAGTCACCATAGGCATGAAGAAGTTTTTCATACCCAAGTCAGCCACTTCCGCCAGTGAACCTGAGACTAGAGTTCTTCCGATGCCAACAAGTATAGGGATTTTCCTCGACTATGACAAAGGCAGAGTGGCTTTCTATGACATGGATCACATGAAATGCCTTTACGAGCGCCAGGTGGACTGTTCGCACACGATGTACCCAGCATTTGCATTAATGGGCAGTGGAGGAATTCAGCTTGAGGAACCCATCACAGCAAAATATCTAGAATACCAAGAGGACATGTAGTTGAAGCACGTGATGTGACTTAGGGTGAAAAAGGGGAGCAAAACGACGGCTCTGTGTTAACCCTCATAACTAATTACACATCATCTGAGTAGTCTGTGGCCACACTTGTATTTTGTGTGTGTTTCTTCTTAAATCGGAAAAACCTAAACAGTCTTGCCTCTTTCCTGTCTTCATCCTGCCTTTCACAAACTGCGGGAGTAAAGACGCTCTCTCCTGGTTAACCCTGAAATGGTTAAACTGTAACTGGATTGTCTTTCTTTTCTTATGAACAGGAAATCTAATGTATTTATGTCAGTGTTGCTGATACTGATGCTTCTTTTTTGAGGGGGAAGGGATACAAAACTATTTATTATTTTTCTTTTGTGTTTGGTTTTTCATTTGGTATCATGTTTATGTCTTAAGCTATTTTTTAGATGCCTTATGGATAGAAATTAGTACTTAGCATTGTGTCTTGTGTATGTTTTTCACAAGAAAACAAAGGTATAGTTAGTATAAAGGCCAGAGAAATGGTAGTATATTTAAATGGGAAATTATGTATTTTGAAGTGCGTAACTAATATTCAGAGTATATTCCCCAGAAAATGAATACTGCTTTTTTTTCTTTTGAGATGGCAAATTGTATTTTTAAGGATATTTTTAAGAGTTCGCTTACCTGTAATGCCCATACCTGATCGTGTGTAAACATTTTTGTTTTTTGTTTCTTGTTTTTGCAGGAAACACTAAGTTCTTGGCTAGCACAAGCAGCTTTTCACTTGGTGTAATTTTTTTTTTTTTTTTTTTAGAAAATTTGTCTTCAGTTTTTCTTACTCTGAAAATACCTGCGTCTGTATCAAATAATTTATTTTTCACAAATATTAGAGAAGCTGCACTGATATTTAACATATTTGTTCTTTGCCCTCTTATTGTGTCCTGTGATTTTCATTTTTTGGCACCAATATTACATATCACATTGCCCTGGTTTATGTTTACATGTTTGGAAAGTTCATGAAATATTTTTAATGTCATTAAATATGTTCTAAAATGTAGAGTAACTTACTGGTCAGTTGGATGACATTTTCTATGGCCTGTTGTTTGGCAATAAGCATCTGTAAAAGTCAGTAAAACTACAAGTCTAGTTTAGGAATAATAATGAAAATCATATTGACTTTGTGTGTACCCTTTTAAAAGTTCTTCTAATGTGAAGAATTAATACTTTGACATTTTACATTCATTTTTGAAAGATGTCCTTTAAAGGGTTTTTACTTAAACTGCTTATTTTTTAGAAGTCAAAATGTTCAGAAACTAAGCTGTTACACATTGTAGCGCTAATGATTTTGAAATGCTTTTGATCTCTCTTAATAGACCCACCAAAATCTTAGGCCTGATTTGGTTTCCTTGTTGTTTGCTTGTTTTTAATATATATTTTTAAGTGGAAATCTGTTATTCAGGCTGGTAGCATCAAATTGGCCTTTTCCCCCCCTACCCGGAGTAGGAAATATCATGGAGAAGTTGAGTGTTTAGTAGGTTTGTACCTTCCTACCGATGAATAAGCACTTTACGACATAGGCTGAACTAAACAAATATGCAGTATTATGTGGATCATTGTGCAGTAAGACTGCTAGAGTCATGTGTGTGGTCAAGTTTGAGCCTCAAGCTTGTGTAAGCACATATCATGTAATGTAAGCATTTTAAATATAAAGCTTTAATAGGATAGGGAAGCCACTTAAAACATTGTATAGTTGTATAGAAATTGTTCTCCGTGTTTTCTTTCATTTTGAATAAAAATTAAAATAAGTGTAAGTATTGAACTGCATTCTGGAAATTCTCAGTTATGTTTCTGTGGAAAATGGAAACAAATCTTTCATGAAGAGATGTTTTGCCGAGTATATTAGCTTAAGAGAGAAGGTTTTACATAAAGTTATTCTGGGCATGTCCTTACTAGCCTGATTCTTGCCGAAGGGATCATTAGAAAAGTTTGACGTGAAGCTGGTTTTCTTCGGCTAACTGATCAGATTCTCTGATGTTGCTTTTCTGGTCCATAATAGATCAGATATTGATTATATGTGTGTTCTTTCAGTTCACATTCATACTCTCAGGCCTTGGGGCTCTGATAGTCGTGCATCACAATGAATTGTTATTTATGCTTCATGGGTTTTAATTTAAAAAAAAAGTCAATTCTGTGTTGTCCCGTGATAGTGTATGATAACTTAGCCTCATATTCACAGTTGCATTCTGGGGAAAGGAGTAGGAGTCGGAGCGATCTCCTGGGCACTGAACACCGTCTGGGTCTGTGAAATTTTGCCATGGTCCATCATCTGATTAGATCCCGGGAGCATGTCCCATGTGGGAATATGATCAATCGTGCTATTGCTACACAAAATGGAGAAGTGTTCTAGCCAAGAATACTCGTAAGAAATTATTTTCTATCAGACAGATGTGCATCCGTTTTATTTTTTTCAATGTTTTTGTTTATTTTGTGAGAGAGCAGGCAGGATAGGGGCAGAGAGAGGGAGGGAGAGAGAGTAACCCAAGCAGGCTCCCCGCTGCCAGCGCACAGCCCGACGCAGGGCTTGAACTCCCGAACCGTGAGATCATGACCTGAGCCGAAATCAAGAGTCAGACGCTTGACCCACCGAGCCACCCAGGTGCCACAGATGTGCATTCATTTTAGAGGATTTTCACCTGCTTGTTTATGGGGATTAACACGCTGAGAATTGAAGTTCTCCTTGGGACTCTTCTGCTTTAACAAACCCGATGGAAGTTAGTTAAGTTCGATTTGGAACCCACTTCACTGATGGACAAGTTTTTAAGTTGTGCTTTCTGAGATATCGTGCTGTGTGCTTACTGGGTTTCAGGTGAACCAGACCACCCAGCCAGGTTCTTCCTCTTAGGAGCTCTGTTTGCAGGAGGGGGGAGGTGATAGAAATGGAAGGTGCTAGAGAGTGTTTGAGAAGGAGGCTCTGCTAGACCCGGTGCTGAGGGAGGCCCCTCTGAGGAGGCAGCACAAGATGGACCCCTGAGGTCCAAGATGGACTGCTAAGGAGGTGGCCGTACAAAGAGCCGAGTGAGGTGCATGCTGGGTAGAGAGGACAAGGAGCACAAGAAGGCTTTGAGATCGTGACCTGCTCAGAGTTTTGGCAGGAAACAGCATTCACCCTGGATGGTTCAGCTGGAAAGTGAATGAAAGGGGTACTTTGAGATGTGAGTGACCTTGAAGAAACAAGCAATGGTGAGACCCTGGAAAGACGAGCAACAGCCAGAAGCCATTAGTGCTTCCAGAGCAAGGAGGGCAAGGGGAAAGCGTGTTCCTAGATGTCAGGGAGAGTGAGACATTAAGGAAGGGTTGCTTGGTGGGAGTTGGGCTCACCATGGGAGGCAGCAGTTCCCTGAGACGTGGCACCAAGACGGGGAGGGAGTCAGAAATCTCCTTCACTGGATCTGTTGGTACTGCCTATCGACCACCGGAATAGCCTACTGGAAGCCACCCAGCAAGGGCTCTCTAGGGATGCAGGCAGTGGGGATCACCTTCCTGGGGCGGAGAAGGGAAAGCAGGCATCTGGTGGTAGTTCTGGCGGTGGCTTAAATGGAGAACAGCTGGCACAAATGGGAAGAAGCTGCATGTATTTGAGGGGAAAAAGGCTATTGGCTGTTGTGCTGAGTGCTTAAATAAGGGTGTTTATAATGTTCTGAAATAATACAACACACAAAAACGAAGGCTTAGAAAGCCATGTACCTGGGAGGTCTCCTGCACGTACTTCCTGTCCCTGAGTTACTTCTCCAGTTTTCTTTAGAAGCTCCACCTCCTGTGTCTGGAAGTGGGTGGGGGTGGTGGTGAACTATTCCCTACACTAACCTTTAAGCAGTCCCTTTGGCTCAACTTTGAGAATTTACCCAAAGTCCACTTTCTCCCACCTTCCCCCACCACCCACAACCTCACCTGATCACTATAATAACTGCCTGTCAGACCTCCCTTTCAGCCGCGTAGGAGTTGAATAGCTAAGTTCTAATAAACCCTGAGCTAACCAAAATTCATTTTTTGCTCTCCCCTAATCTCTTCTAGATCACCAATGGCTTCCATCCACCAGCGAAACAGGGATCAGGCTCCCTATGCTTTATGATGCCACCTTGTTAGCACATCATTTCTAACATTGCTAGTTTACATAGTTTCTAGAAAAAGAGCTTAAAGCCATTAATGTCCCCAGCACGTCGTTTGCTGCATTCATGTTTCATTAGATAGAATGGATCGCATGGTGCTGGCAGTCATGGGGGTGAGAAAATTGTTTTTTCCAAGTGCCCAGGTGGGGAGACCAACAGATGTGGGCAAGCACTGATAATGCCCATCTCAAGCCTTTCTGCTGACTTTTCTCAGTTGCAAAATAAGCGTGAGCTTTTTGCTAATTCCTACTGTTCCAGATATCCACACAGTCCTTCACCTTTGTCTTTTCTTCAGAGGTCACCCTAACTGCTCTTTATTTTAATTTTAATTCTTTTAATGTTTATTTTATTTTGAGAAAGACAGGGCTTGAGCAGGGGAGAGGCAGAGAGAGAGGGAGATACAGAATCAGAAGCAGGCTCCAGGCTCCGAGCTGTCAGCACAGAGCCCGATGGCAGGGCTCCAACTCAGGAACCTTGAGATCATGACCTGAGCTGTAGTCACAAGTTTAACCAACTGAGCTACACAGGTGGCCCTGTATCCAGTTATGTTTTTTTTAATTAAAAAAAATTTTTTTTATATTTATTTTGAGGGGGAGAGAGACAGTGCGAGCCGGGGAGGGGCAAAGAGAGAGGGAGACACAGAATCCAAAGCAGGCTCCAGGCTCTGAGCTGTCAGCACAGAGCCCTATGCGGGGCTTGAACTCACCAACCTGGATCGAGCTCATGAAACTATCCAGTTTTTATCACTGCTGGATCCCAGCACCTTGAAAATCTGGTTTCCAGCCTGATGATTCTCTTACGTCTTGATGCACACAGTCTCTGCAGTTCTAGAACCTGTCTTGGGATCTGTGTGGACAAATTGGCTTGCAGGTCACGGGCTTCTCCCTGTGCAAGCTTTCAGATTTGAGCTTCCTCCATGGGGTCATTTACTTGCCATTTCTTTATTTGCTCATATGCCACAATAGTTAACACGTGTCCTGGTTGCACTGAAATTGGAGTTGGCTTCTCACTTCCCATGTATTTTTGTTTTGGGGTGTTTTCTTTGGGGGGGGGAGATGATTTTTCAAGAGAAAGAGGCAGATAGGACTTTGCCAACTTGAAACTAGAAAGTATTATTTTTGGAATGATATGTCCATAAAAATTAGTATCTTTTCCAGATGTTCATTTTATAGCACCTTGACTCTTAAGCAAAGCAAGGTTTTGTTTTTTTTAATGATGGAGTTACAAGGTGTAGATGTACCTTATTCTTTGCAGAAGATACTTTCTTGCAAAATCGCTTATGAATTGAACTTTTATTGTATATGGTGAGTGGATTCAATATTTGGTAAAATGTGAGCGTTTTAAGGGGCTTTGTAATACCTTAATCTGGTCCCTCCCCTTTTGATTCTTTTGCCCCTCCATTTTTAAGCAAAGCTCATCTGACTATATGGCAATATTCTGGGCAAAATCCCAGAAATGATTTTCCTGGTAAAACTTCTTGGGTTGTCGGTTCTGCTCATAACTTTAACATGTGACTTATTTTTTTAAAGTTTTTATTTTTTTAGTAATCCCTGCACCCAACGTGGGGTTGGAGCTCACAACCCTGAGATCAAGACTCTGTTCCTACTGAGCCAGCAAGGCACCCCTAACATGTGACATTAGATTTCTTCTTAAGTGTACCTGACATGCTCTAAAATTGTTGATAGGGAAATGTCAAAACATTAAAAAAAATTTTTTTTAACGTTTATTTATTTTTCAGAGACAGAGACAGAGCGTGAGCAGGGGAAGGGCAGGGAGAGAAAGGGAGACACAGAATCCGAAGCAGGCTCCAGGCTCCAAGCTGTCAGCACAGAGCCGGACGCAGGGCTCGAACTCATAAACCACGAGATCATGAGATGCTTTATTGACTGAGTCACACAGGCGCCCCCCAAAACACTTTAAAAATGTTGTACGTTGTAGTACATGTCTGAACAGTGATCTAGTAGTCGTTTATAGGTTTGGGGGAAAGGAGAGCATATTAAATTGGGGTGTTTCCCTGTTGGGCAAAGATACTTGTCTTATATTTGCAGGGATTCTCAGTTTTTACTGCCTGTTTGATTCTATGGAACACGTGGATGGAGTAGTAGTGGTTGGTGCGGGTTTTTTGCTTTGGATTTCTGAGGTTTGTCATTTATACCTGTGGGATTTGTGACAAGTGATTAACGGTGAGCCTCATCTGTAAAATATCTCTACGGCTACATACTCCAGGTAATTCAGATCATGTATACAAAATGTTTAACACAGCATCTGGTGTATACCGAATACCCACTATATGGGGGCTTCACAGACACATTCTGCTTTTTGATAGCGTTTTTGTTTTGTTTTTGTAAGTTTATTTAGTTTGAGAGAAAGAAAGAGCAAGCACAAGCAGGGGAGGGGCAGACAGAAGGAGAGACAGAATCCCAAGCAGGCTCTGCCCTGTCAGCGCAGGGCTCCACGCAGGGCTCAGGCTCACGAACTGTAAGATCATGACCTGAGCTGAGGTCAAGAGTCAGATGCCTAACTGACTGAGCCACCCAGGCGCCCCTTCGATAGCATTTCTGAACATAGTATTTAACTCCATAGATCTCTTTTACGAATGATGAGAATGTCTTTTGAGTACAAAATTGTACTAGTATATTCAAGTGCTATTATTTGCTTATAATACCCAGAGCCAAACGGAAAAGTGAACATGAATAACTTGACGTATAGTTCAGACAGACAAGAATTAAATCTAGGTTTTGAAAGACCAAGACAATATGGTCCAGGTGTGTTTCTTTGCTATTATATAGCAATGAGCAAGCGCTCACTGGGAAGACGCAGAGGAAAAGGACTTCGTGTCAAGTTACCAGCTTCGCCGGGAGACTTAGTTCTTCGGGGTAGATTTCTCCCTGCTCCAGGAGTCTGTGGATGGACTTGTTAATTAACAAGCCGCAGCAGGTGTTAAATGCGTGTGGTTCACCTGGGGATCTTGTTAAAGTGATTTTAATTGAGTAGGTCTGAGTGGGGACTGAAGCGTCCGCGTTTCTAACCAGCTCCCAGAAAAGCCCACGCTGCTGACCCTGGCTCACAGTAGGCGTTAGCTGGGCTTTAGAAAACCCAAACGGATGTGGGGGAGGAGGCATGAGAGCAGAACTCGTCTGCCCTGAAAACGAAGCAGGCTCAACTGGACGGAGAGGTAGACCTCCTGAGATTTACAGGTAAGGCCCAAATTTTGTTTCAATACAGTTTTGAATCAGCTTGGCCATGTGGGCAGTCATTTAATTGAAACTCCCCAGCTACTGTGTCATATGGTATAGGAGTTGAGGCTTCCAAAACAATGCGGGGGTTTTCGGCCGTTTAAAGCAAACCAACCGACCTCAGCCTGTTATCTTTCAGAACGTGAGTAGAATTTGCCTGATCCTGACCCTTGGTCCTTCGTGATACTAGAATGTGTGAGTTGCGCAAGATACCCAGAGGCGGTTTGCCTGCACAAGAGTTGCTTAGATAAGGATTTATTATTTCAAAAGTTGGCCATGCGTTGACTGCTGTGTTCCAGAAACTATGCTAATTGCTTAGTGTAGACCTTATGTTAAATTCTCAGAATATTGCTAAGGAGAGTGCATCATTTGTTAAAATAACAAAATCCAGCGAGGACGTTTAGGAATCATTGGCTTTATCAAACAATTCTTGGATTAAGAAGAGGGAGAGACACAAAATAGAAGGCTTTTATAGGAGGAGGGCGGGACAAGAAAGTTTTTAGCAGAAGAAAAGGATTCTTCCCTGCAAGACTGCTTTCCCATCAAGAAAAACAAGGGGTCTTCTCATGCAGATGACCTCATCTTTCTTTTTGGGGGGAGATGGAGAGTCCCCCGAATGTCAGACTCACAGGCACTGATTGAAAAATTCCTGGGGCGCTTGGGTGGCTCAGTCAGTTAAGCGTCTGACCCTGGCTCAGGTTATGATCTCGCGGTCCCTGATTTCGAGCCCCGTGTCGGGTTCTGTGCTGACAACTCAGGGCCTGGAGACTGCTTCTGATTCTGTGTCTTCCCCTCTCTCTTCCCCTCCCCTGCTTGAACTCTGTGTCTTTCTCTCTCAAAATAAATAAACATTAAAAGAAATTAAAAAAAAAATTCTTTTAAAAGGAAAAAAGAAAGATTCCTGACTGATGGTGTAAGACCTTTCTAGGGGAGGCTGATACTGTAGTTATACTAGGTATTAAGCCCCTTGAGAACTAGGTCTAAGTGACACCGATTTGGACCTGTGACTTTTTTTTTTTTTTTTAAAGCACATTTCACCCATTTTACAGGCGAGGAAATAGAATCAAATGTTAAGGGGCACCTGGGTGGCTTAGTCGATTAAGCGTCTGACTTCGGCTCAGGTCATGATCTCACGGTTTGTGGGTTGGGTCCTACATCGGGCTCTGTGCTGACAACTCAGAGCCTGGACCCTGCCTCCGATTCTGTGTCTCCCTCTCTCTCTCTGCTCCTCCCCCACTCATGCTCTGTCTCTCAAAAATAAACGTTAGGAAAAAAAAATGAAATAACCTGCTCGGGACAGAGTTGGGATTTTAACTCCAAACTGATTCCGAGGGCTAACTGCCGAACCATTATCCACCCTTTGTTTTAAACCTATTTAACTATCGTGCCATGTATGCCACGGAGAATGACAATAATTGAAAATACTGTTTTTTCATAAAGTCTTAAAAATTTTTGTGTTTTGTGTTTGTTGGACTTTTTAGTCTTGGCTCTTATAAGAAATGTTTCAAAGAGTGTCCTTGGTACAGTGGTTTCAAAGTGACCACTCTTGGAGGAATGTGTCTATATGTTTTGTGTCCTTGTCTGTAGGTGGGAAACATATAAATCTTGTAAAAAAAAAAAAAAAACAAACCCAAAAGCTTGAATGCTTTTCTGCTGGTGGGCAGGGCATGTGGGCTTCCGTTTCAGGGTCACTGCACACCATTGTGACTTGCCCCCCCTCTGAAAGCCTTTGAGGTTTTCAAGGCTCACGAGTGTGGGTTTTTTTGTTTTTTTGTTTTTTGTTGTTGTTTAATCTCTATACCTAATGTGGGGTTTGAACTCACAACCCTGAGGTCAAGAGTCACATATTCTACCAACTGAGCCAGCCAGGCACCCCAAGGCTCGTCGTTTGTTTGTTTGTTTTTAATATTTATTTTTGGGAGAACACAAGTGGGGGAGGGGCAGAGAGAGGGGGACAGAGGATCTGAAGTAGGCTCTGTGCTGACAGCGGCGAGCGGGGCTCGAACTCATGGACTGTGAGATGATGACCTGAGCCGAAGTTGGTCGCACAAGCACAACCCACTGAGCCACCCAGGCTCGTGGTTTTGAAAGGGATGTATCATGAATTGGGAAGACGTGAAATTGTCAATCTTTTCATTATCTTTAGTAGACTCCACTCTAAGTATCTTCCAAGGAAACTTGGTGAAGTTAGTAATGCCTATGATGTGTCAAGGATTTTGGTGGTAATATGATAGGAAAAGATAGGATTCACTAGGCAGAGAGGGGAAAGGTTAGGACCTGAGGTCCCTGGTGGGGAAAAACACCTATTTTGGAACAGTGCTGGGAGCGTCTGACCACGGCAAACCCCCTCAGGCGTAAGGTTCCTCTTAAGAATGTAACAGACCCCACCTACTCCCCCTGAGGGTCCCCTCAGGAATTAGGTCTTCAGTCAAAGTAAGTAGTAGACCATAAAGCGTATGACCCACCAGAAAGGATATGGCCACAGACCACTCCCCATACAATGGAAATGAGCCAATCAGGAATGGACAACCCAGCACCTAGAACTATTAAGCCATTAACGGTAGAACCTGAGAAGGAATGAGGGGGAAGGGAAGAAGGGGGGGGCTGATCAGAACCTTATAAAACAAGGACCCTTGCCTATAGTCCTCGGGCATTCACCTTGGAATGTCCTGTCTCTGTAAAGAGTGCTTTCCTACTACTCTTCCTTCCTGATCTTATATTCTAATAAACTTTTGCCTACTGCTCATTCTGTGTCCACCTCTTCATTCTTCGAAGCAGCGAGACAACGAATCCTGGGTATTGAGGTGGTAAAATCCCGCAACAGTAAGAAATATTCACAGGCCATTTTCGGATAGAGATGATCGCTTCTAAAATGGATGGGGTTATTCGATTTTACCTAGGGGAAATTCCATAATCTACATTCCTGTCTTGTCCAGTCATTAGCAGAGACGTGTGTACTTTGGTGACTGTGCCCCCAGATCTGTCTTCGTCCATACTCTCTAGTACCCTTCATGTTTTTCCTTTACCCTAAAATATAAGTTGCTTCAGAAACTAGAGCCGGGGGTGCCTGGCTGGCTTAGTGGATAGCGTGTGTGACTCTTGATCTCAGGGTTGTGAGTTCGAGCCCCAACGTTGGGTGTAGAGCTTACCCTAAAAAGAAAAGAAAATGTAGCCAGAGCACAGGGGTGCAAGGGCACCTGGCTCCAGGGTCCCAAACAGACTAGGTTCAGTCACTTGCTGCTGACAAAACCTAAAAGCAGAGGGATGAAGGGATGTGAAACAGGAAAAGAATTTATTTCAGTGATGCCAACACCAGGAAGATAGTGGACTGGCTTCTCAAAGACTGTCCCCATAGCACTGAAAATACTTCCAGGTTTATATAAGGAAAATGTGGGACAAAGGTCAAGTACATGCAGGTGGGCAGTGAAGGTCACCCCGATGATTGTCTTGGGGTCAGTCCCGAGGGGGAGTTGGTGGCTCAGGGTAGCCCTCATTGCTTGAGCAGGTGGTTTCCTTCCCATCAGGGGATGCTTTGCACTTAGGGTCTTCTGTCTGAGTTAAGAGATGAGCTGGGAAGAAGAACTTGAGGTCAACTTTGACTTTGAGGTCACAATGGAGGTTGTCCAAGTCCCCTTTCAAAAAGATGTCACTGTGTGAATATGATGCAGGCAAGCCAGGTCTGCGAGCCCAGGGGAGGGTCCCACCGGACCAAACATGAGGGTCCTTGGCATCAGGCAGGATAGACATCAAACATGAGCCAGAGAAAGTGAAGACAGTTTATTGAATAACGCGAGTGACAGAGAATAGATGGAGTGTCTGGGAGACTAGGAAAACGAGAGAAAGGTCTCATCATTGCTTGGGGTTAGGGGTTTATGATAGAGAAGGGTCAAGGGTACATGTTCCTTCAGGAATCCAGGGGAAGGTCTGATCAGAGGCGAGTGTCAGGTGAACAATAGGTATTATTCCATAAATTACCAAAGGTAGGATCTTTTTTTTTTTTTAATTTATTAATTTTGAGAGAGAGCATGAGCACAGGAGGGGCAGAGAGAGAGGGAGAGACAAAATCCCAAGCAGGCTCTTCACCATCAGTGCAGAGCCTGATGTGGGTCTCGAACTCACAAACTTCTGGATCATGACCTGAACTGAAATCGAGAGTTCGATGCTCAACCAACTGAGTCTTCAGGGGTCTTGATGCCATTGTCAGCCAAGGTGTGTTTGAAGCTCATGCCCTGGAACATGTTTGAGATCTGGTTCTTCTGAGGTGTTATCAGGTGTTTAGGGCCTAGGACAAAACTCAAAATGATTAACCTCCTCGCTTCCCCCTTGAATTGGGCACATAGCTTCTTTGGCTTACTCAGAGGCAAAATAGGGATCATGAGTAAATGGGCCTAGCAGAAAACAGTGGAGATGGAACCATCTTAAAATGGAGTCCCTTCAGCTTGCCTACCCCAAATAGTCTCATTTGAGCTCTGTTTCAGAGAACTCCTCCTGCCCTCCAAAGTTTTTTTGCTTCGTTCATTTTAATTTAGCCAAGAGACACAATAACCTCTCTCCAGGTTTTAATCTATCCAGAGTTCACATGCATGTAGTTTGACAACTAAGGTTACTTGATACTTGAAAAGGTTATTTGTGGAAACTAGAAAGGTTTAGAGTCTATATTAACCTCCTCTCCATATCTGATTCAGGGCCAGTAGAAAAAACAATCACATTGAACATGGTCCCCCCATTTTTTTTTTAAATGTTTATTTTTGAGACAGAGCATGAGTGGAGGAGGGGTAGAGAGAGAGGGAGACCTGAAGCAGGCTCCAGGCTCTGAGCTGTTGGCACAGAGCCTGACGTGGGGCTCACAAGCTATGAGATCATGACCTGAGCTGAAGTCGGATGCTCAACTGACTGAGCCACCCAGGCGCCTCATTTTACTGTTTATTTTTGAGAGGATGGGGCAGACAGAGAGGGAGACAGAATCTGAAGCAGGCTCTACGATGTCAGCACAGAGTCCAAGGCAGGGCTTGATGGCACGAACCATGAGATCATGATCTGAGCCACCCAGGTACCCCGATCCTCCAAATTTTTTTTTTTTAAGATTTTATTTTAACCTGACCTCTACATCCCACATGGGGCTTGAACTCACAACCCTGAGATTGAGTTGCACGCTCTCCTGACTTAGCCAGTCAGGCACCCCAGTCCAAAATATCTTGACGATGGAGATAAATAAAGTCCAATTATTTGAGTCAATTATGTCAGTTCCCATTTAATGTAGGAATGTAACTGACTGATGTAGACTTAATTTATGGGCTGTAATATACTTAGATTTTGATGATCCAGGAGGTTGACCCTTTTTTTCTCAACTGGCCATTTTCCTAAGGATATTTGCAAGTCTTTCCTCTATAGGTTCCCTGTGATAAAAGGACGTTAGGATACCTTTGGTATTCAGGTGGCTATTATCTCACTAGAGAGTGAGAATGTATCCCAAGCAGGCTCCATGCCATCAGTGCAGAGCCCCACTCGGGGCTCGAACTTAAAAACAGATCATGACCTGAGCTGAAACCACGAGTTGAAGGCTTGACTGACCGAGCCACCCAGACACCCCTCAAGTGACTATTGATTTGGACCTAGACCTCTGGGGCATCTGTCCTTATGTTATTAATAGAAGAGGTGGGTCCAGAATGACAAACTCAGAAGCATTAGGTCCTTACATGTGCTATGAAAATCATAACTGAAATTAGGCTGGCTATCTAGGATTGGATTGCCAATGTAAGGAAATGTGTTACAGATGGGATCTCTCTCTCTCTTTTTTTTTTTTTTTTTTTTTGAGACAGAGTGCACACATGAGTGGGGGAAGGGCAGAGGGAGAGAGAGAATCCCAAGCAGGCTCCATGCCCAGCATGAAGACCAACCGTGAGATCATGACCTGAGCCAAAATCAGAAGTCGGATGCTTAACTGTCAGAGCCACCCAGGCATCCCACAGATCTGATCTCTTCTACACAGATTAGCTAAGTCTGTAGAGAAAGGTTAGAGAATCTAGATCATTGCTTTTTTTTTTTTTTTTTTTTTTTCCCTCATACTGACATTCTGGGAGAGAAGTTTGAGTAATTTTAGACCATCTGTATTTGCCTTTGGGGTTTCAGGATTTTGCAATTCCAGTCTGTTAATTGACATTTCCGACATAATGGAGATCTAACTCACATGATCCTCTCAGTCAGATGTTCTCATCTTTGCCCATGATTTCAGCAACTGCCTCTTTGCCAATGGTTCCACACTTTATCTCCACCCTGGGCCCCTGAGACCCAACTCCATTTATACAGCTGCCAGTGTGCCATGGTGTCACACTGGTTTATAATAGGTACGTATTTGGTCTTCGTCTCTCTTGGCACAGAGCTCCTAAAACTCTTGGACCTTCTTAAGTGAAGAGCCCAACAAAGATGTCCTGTGTTCGGTTAATGAGATGATTTTGGAATAGCACCTAAGGATAGGGGGTGGTTGCTGGTGGAGTCAGCAAGGGTTGGAACTTTTAGCTCCTCCCCATCCCACCTCTAGGGAGAGAGGAGGAGCTGGAAATTGAGTTAAATCACCAGTGGCCAGTGGTTTAATCAAACATGCCTACGTAATGAAGATTTTATAAAAACCCAAAAGGAGGGGGTCTGGAGACCTTGTGTTGGTGCCCACTTGGAATTTTGGGGAGAGTGGCATGCTCAGGGAGCATGGAACCTCTTCGCCCCTTGTTTTATGTATCTCGTCCATCGGGCTATTCCTCAGTTGCATCTTTTCATAATGAACTGGTGGTCCAGTAAATACAATGTTTCTGAGTTCTGGGAGCCACTGGAGCAGACTCCTCTAACCCAAGGAAGGAGGGGTTGCGGGAACCTCTGATTCACGGCCAGTTGGTCAGAAGCACAGGAAACGATCTGGACTTGCTATTGGCATCAGACACGGGGAGGAGGCAGTCCTGTAGGACCGAGGTCTTTTGTTAAGTAGCAAAATTCATGCAAGTAACTTTGAAGGTCTAATCAGCTTTATTGAATGATTCATGAATCAGGCAGCACCACATCCAGTAAGTAGAGGGCAGATCTGAGGAGTTGTACAAAATGGAAGACTTTTATGGGAGGAGGGTGGGGCAAGGAAAACAGTGGAATAAAAGGATTATTCTAGGCAAGGCTGCTTTCTAGGGGGAATAGCAGGGGCTCTTAGCCTCCAGATGACCTCCTCTTTCTTTGGGAGATGCAGGGGGCCCAACTGGCAGACTCATTGGCGCTGACTGAAAAGTTTCCTGACTTCTCCCTCACCCCCTCTCCTGGGGAGGTCAAGAGTGCAATTAAATTATGTGTTTCCTTTTTCTTTTTTAAAGTTCATCTCTATTTTAGAAAGAGAGAGAAGGAGAGAGGCAGAGAGAGAAGAGAGGGAATCCCAAGCAGACTCTGCACTATCAGCCTGGAGCCCAACATGGGGCTCGATCTCATGAACCGTGAGATCATGACCTGAGCTGATACCAAGAGTTGGATGCTTAACCGATTGAGCCACCCAGGCTCCCTGCAATTCGATGGTGTATGAAGCACTGGTTTGGGAACTGGGGTCTAAGTGACACCATTTGGGCCTGTGGGCGTTTGTTTCATTTTATTTTAATTTCTTCAACTGAAGATGCTATCTCTGGGTAGGTAGTGCCAGAATGGAGTTGAATTGTGGTACACCCAGGTGGATGTATGAGGAACCCCTCCCCCTGACCCTTGGAATTGGGTGTAGACCCTTATGTGGACATTTGGATGGCTCCATGGTACCTCGAAAATAAAGTGCCATTTCCCAGGGCTCCTGACCCCTTGCCCTCCCAGCTAGGCAGTTCTTACTAAAAGTCGAGCTATTAAAAATCTTTAAAAAGGTAGAACAGTGCATCAGAGAGCCCATGTAGAAGGTCCTTCTGGTGTCTTCACTCACTCACCAAAGTGCACCAGAAAATGTCGGTAAATCACTGTGCCCCTTCTGAAAGCCTACTAAGTCATAGATGAAGGCCGACGGCTTTTCTGGTAAACTCTCCCTAGCTCGGATCAGTGCCACTTAAATTCTGGCTCAGTTGCTGTCTGGAGGTTTGCCAACAGCATTTTTGTTTGGCATGCTTTTTGGAGCCACTGCCCAGGGATCCCAGGGCAATGTAAAGAGCTTGGTCTAGAGTGAGGGAGGCTGGAGTTCAAACGGCAGACCTGCTACTTCCTAGGGGGTGACCTTGGCTATGTTTCTGAACCCTCAGAGCCACTTTCCTCATCTCAAAATGGAAACACACCGGCCTTGTAGGGTTTTGAAGTAACGTATGCCTAGTGTGTAAGTACTCAATGAGCGTTAATAATTCCTTCTCACCTTTTACACAGTTGCAGGTTCTCTAGCAGTTTCTTTATAGTTCTGTTACCCAGCAGAATTTACATCTTGGTTGTACTTGATAACATGAGCATTTCTTAGATCTTGTTCAATTGGGGAAATAAGATATTTTGCCTTCCTTCTGTTTTGTCTGTTCTCTGGTGGTAAGTGTGCTGTTAACACAGAATATGTTAGAAGAAGAAAAAAAGGAAAATTTTTTTCCTAGTAATTTAACCACTTTCTTTTTCTTTTCTTTTACAATATGCTTTTTTATTTTTATTTTTTTAAGTAAACTCTACCCCCAACATGGGGCTTGAACTCATGACTCCAAGATCAAGAGTTGCATGCTCTACTGGCTGAGCCAGCCAGGTGCCCCTAACCATTTTATTTTTATTTTTATTTTTATTTTTATTTTTATTTTTAATTAAAAAAATTTTTTTAACGTTTATTTATTTTTGAGACAGAGACAGAGCATGAACGGGGGAGGGGCAGAGAGAGAGGGAGACACAGAATCGGAAGCAGGCTCCAGGCTCTGAGCCATCAGCCCAGAGCGCGACGCGGGGCTCGAACTCACGGACCGCAAGATCGTGACCTGAGCTGAAGTCCGACGCTTAACCGACTGAGCCACCCAGGTGCCCCTATTTTTATTTTTTTAATTTTATTTATATTTTATTTTTCAAGCTAGACCAGTGTATGGGATTAGGTGATGAAAATTTGCTCTTAGATTTCTGTACTGCTTTTATGAACAATTACCTTGGAATTACCTCTTGAAAGGAGTTCCCTCTGTAACTTGATTGGCATATGTCCGCTCTGCAAATTCCAGACCCAGTTAGACTGTGATGCAGCTGTTAGCACATGAACATCAACATCTAAATTATAATGACTCTTTTTAAAAAAAACTTTTTAATGTTTATTTATTTTTGAGACCGAGAGAGACAGAGCATGAGCAGGGGAAGGGAAGAGAGAGAGGGAGACACAGAATCTGAAGCAGGCTCCAGGCTCTGAGTTGTCAGCACAGAGTCCCACGCGGGGCTCAAACCTACAAACTGTGAGATCATAACCTGAGCCGAAGTTGGTTGATTAACCCACTGAGCCACCCAGGCACCCTTAGATTACAATGACTCTTAACTTATAGACTGGCAGTCCTCAGAGGTATCAGATATATACTCAGCATCAGGTTTGCTTGTGTGTTTCCACTATTGCCCCTGACCCCTCTGCTCTCAGTGAGCAAAAGATTTGAAAAGATGCATTGCAAGAGAGGAAATCCAAAAGACCAATACCTGTTCAGAGATAGGGAAAACAAGATCACGCTGAGATGTCATTAACACATCAGACTGACTAAGAATGTAAAGTCTGACAATAACAAGATTTGCAAGGCTATGGATCTGTAGGAACTCGCACGTTGCTAGCTAGTGGGTAAATTGGTACAAGCAATTTTGGATAATTTATCATCTGGTCAATTTGAAGATTTGCATACCCAACAACCTAGCAGTTCTCCTACATCTATGTCCTAGAGATTTCATGCTTCTGTCCATCTGGAAACATGTACAAGAAAGTTCACTGGGGCACCTGGGTGGCTCAGTCTGTTGAGCGTCCGACTTCAGCTTGGGTCATGATCTCACAGTTTGTGGGTTCGAGCCCCGTGTTGGGCTCTGTGCTGCCAACTCAGAGCCGAGAGGGACCCTGCTTCGGATGCTGTGTTTCTCTTTCTCTGTCCCTCCTCTTTTGGCATTCTCTGTCTCTTTCTCTCAAAATAAATCAACAGTTAAAAAAAAAAGGAAAGCTCATCATTCCAACCTGGAAACCACACAGTTACTCATCAGTAACAATAAATAAATAATGAAACATTTTTACAATGGAGTACTACAGAAAACAAAAATTAAAACTACATATAACAGGGGCGCCTGGGTGGCTTAGTCAAGTGTCCGACTTAGGCTCAGCTCATGATCTCAGTTTGTGAGTTTGAGCCCCATGTTGGGCTCTGTGCTGACAGCTCAGAGCCTGGAGTCTTCTTTGGATTCTGTGTCTCCCGCTGTCTTTGCCCATCCCCTGCTTGCACTCTGTTTCTCTCTCTCTCTCTCTCTCTCTCAAAAATAAACATTAAAAAAATTAAAAAAACACAAAAAAACCCCCCTACATACAACAAATGAATTTCACAGTGTTATGCAAAAGAAGTATGGTGCTCTATGTCTCGAATGATGTTTTTATCAAGTTCAAAAACAGATACAACTTAAATTTAATAGAGCATCACCCCGTGAGGGCAAGGATCCTTATTACTATTATTTCAAGTGCTCAGAAGAGAGCCTGGCAAGTACTAGATGCTCAATGAATATCGAATAACCTTCACCAGATTGTTTAAGCATATATATGTGGGTGCCAAAATATAAAGAGAGACCATAATCATAAAAGCCAGGATAGGATAGGATTACCTGTAGGGATCAGGGAAGAAGTTATAAGTGGGAAGGAATGAATGGGGAGGGGTCTTTGAAGTGATGGTAATTTCTTGACCTGGGTGGTGATTTATGCATTTTTGCTCCTTTTATTCCTTAAACTATACATTTGTTTTATGTGTTTTCTTTCTTTTTTAAGGTTTATTTATGTTTTGAGGTAGAGAAGGAGAGAGAGAATTCCAAGCAGGCTCCACACTGTCAGTGCAGAGCCCGCAGGGGCTTGAACCCATGAACTGTGAGGTCATGACCTGAGCAGAAATCAAGCATCAGACGTGTAACTGATTGAGCCACCCAGGCACCCCTGCGCTTTCTTTCTTGTAATTTCCCAAAGAAATAGCTAGCACCACAGCCTTCTAGTCTATTTGGTTTCATTTTTTCTTTAAGTTTACTTATTTTGAGAGAGAGACAAAGAGAGCATGAGTGGGCAAGGGGCGGAGAGAGAGAGAGGGAGAGGCAGAATCCCAAGCAGGCTCTGCACTCTCAGCGCACAGCCCGACGTGGGGCTTGAACCCATGAACCGTGAGATCATGACCTGACCTGAAGTCAGATGCTCAACCGACTGAGCCACCCAGGAGCCCCAGGATTCTTTTCTTTAATTGGACAGTTGTAATTGGGAGGAATAAAGCAACAGTAACAAGCGTGTGGGGTGTGTGTGTGTGTGTGTGTGTGTGTGTGTGTGTGTGTGTGTGTAAGTGGACAGTAGATTCTCAGTGAGTATATTGCCCTCTAGTGCTGGAATGTAGCCCAGCCAGGAACACTCCTCAGCTCAAACTGCAGTTGAAACACTTTCCACCCAAGAGCCCGATAACGGACCTGATTTTTGGTTTATCTGTGGGTTCTCAGAAGAATTCGTGATAGTTACTTGGTGTGATAGAAACCTGCAATTAACAATAACTTGCCCTTTTGGGCACTGGTTGGGGAACCAATGTGGACGTTTCCAGGGGCTGTAATCTTACTAAGTATAGTTGGAGATGGTGGCAACTTTAGAAGTAACAGCTCATTTCAGTGACTAGTTTTGACTAACAGGGTTTTTTTTGTTGTTTTTGTTTTTGTTTTGTTTTGTTTTTTACATTTGTGGTAAGGGGTTGATTACTGTGTGAATCTTGCCCCCAGAGTATATAATCTTTTGTTCTTCATGGAAGATAATCGTATTACTCTTTATGTGCCTTGTATTCAATATCGCTGGTGTCAAATTCTGTATATAATGGCAGGGTACCAGATTCAGGTTTTTTTTTTTTTTTTTTTTTTTTTGTTTTTTTTTTTTTTTTGAGAGAGGGAGAGAGAGAATCCCAAGCAGGCTCCAGGCTGTCAGCACAGAGTGGGGCTCAAACTCATAAACTGTGAGATCATGACCAGAGCCGAAATCAAGAGTTGGGTGCTTAACTGACTGAGCCACCTAGGCGCCCCTGGATTCAGCTTTTTAAATTCAGCAGTCAAGGCAGACAAAAGGCTTATCTGGGTTTTGTTATCAGGGAGGGCAACCATGTTGAAAAATGGATCCTTCTTTTGACCACCTGTCTGATCAGTCAGGGTCCAAGCAGGAGACAACAACCACACAGGAATTTGAAAAGGAAAAGTTAAGCATAAATATTAACTATCACCAGGGCTTGAGGTACCAGGGAATTGGCTAGTAAGAACTAAAAATGTTAAAGAAAACAGGAATAACCTCTCTAGGAAGCAGCCACAGTCCCTAGGGCTGAGAGAGAGCACTGCAGGGAGGAGCGAATCTGAAAGACCTCCGATCCCTCCCCCTCCCCCTCTGCCTCCCCACCCCGATTTGTCCGGTCTCTGGGCTGAGATCCAGACCTCACTGGAGAGTGTGCAGCTGGGCCCCACTCCATGGTGGAGGAATAAATCAATGAAGTGCCACATTGGTGGAACCTGCTAGAAATAGGTCTTCTAGGATGCTAAGGGGAGCTGTTCAGAGGGAGGTACCAGGCTTTGGGACCCAAGCGGATGTCGGAGGGAGCTGCTGCTGGCTGCCAGCTACCTGCTACCTATGCTGCCTGAGCCCACAGCCCTGGCAGCTATGTGGGGTGTGTGTGTGTGTGGGGGGGGACGGTTTGCTGAGGAGCACCGAGGAGCAGGGAAGAAAAGTCTTCCTCTGCCAGTGTTCCTCCCACGCCCTCTACTGACGAAGCTTAACACTGTGCCAGCTGGCACAGCCAAAACGCAGCTTCCTTTCTCTCTTCACGGAGCTGGCCATGGAGGGTGGGTTTGGATCCGTGAGTCAATGAACTGACTGCAGACCCGGTACGTCCATCTTTAGTGTCACAGAGCCTTTAGAGGGATCTGATGACCGCCGCCCGCCATGCCCCTGTGAAGCCGCAGGTGCCAGGCACTGAGGATACACCCAGGAATAAAGCATTCTGTGATGTCAACCTCATGGGTTCATGGTGGAGAAAAGCCCCCTCCATGCATAAGTAACCTTGGCCAAGGGCGTCCAGTGGCAGAGATGAGGTCTGGGAAACTCTTTGGACAGGCGGGAAGGACATGTGAAGGTCAGGAAAGTAAAATTATAGGGGGATGATGACTTCATTGAGGCGGGACGGCATGATGCATGAAAGAGGCTGCTCTAGACTGAATGTTTGTGGACCCCTCCTTGCAATTCATAGTTGAAATCCACCCCACTGTGATGGCATTAGCAGATGATCAGGTAGGGACTGCAGGACATGAATAGATTAAGAAGGCAGAGGCTTCATGAATGACTGTATTGCCTTTATTGAAGACACCCCACAGAGCTCCCTCTCTCCTTCATGTGGGGACTCAGCAAGAACATGGCTATTTAGGAACCAGGAAGCCAGCCCTCCCCCTAAACACCACATCTGGCATCTCCTTGATGTTTGTTTTTGTCTCTGATAAACATATTGGGTGTGCCAATGAGGTTTTGATTGAACAGCCTCTTCTACTTTATTTTTCATTTTTAAACTTTTTATTTATTTTTACTTTTTAAATTTATTTTGAGAGAGCAAGGGCAAGCGGGGAGGGGGGAGGGGCAGAGAGCGAGGGAGAGAGAGAATCCCAAGCAGGCTCTACGATGTCAGTGCAGAGCCAGACTCGGGGCTCCATCCCACCAACCATATCATACCTGAGCTGAAACCAAGAGTCAAACGTTTAACTAACTGAGCCGCCCAGTTGCCCCAGCCTCTTGTAGTTTAAAAACAAGTACCATTGTTAGATGGTTGCAAGACTCTAATGAAGTGTGTAGGTAAATAGGTAGTTAAGATGCAAACCTCCCTTTATCCCTGGTGCCCACCCAAGATCAGAGTAGAGGGCTGGTCCCAGGAGAGACTCTGGAGATACAGGGTCCATGTATTTGGTGGATCTCCCAAGCTCCTAACTGCCTTAGCATCCATCACATCACTGAACATTCCACCAGATAGGGTAGCCAAGGATCTACAGAAAAATATGTGAAACACTATCTCGTATCGTTTCTCACTCACTTCTTTGATGGAAATTCCCCCATTCTCTTACTTCTAGAACACACTGCTGAAGAGCTTCTATACTTGCTATTTTTTTGTTCTTCCAACTGTGTCTTAAACATGGTGCCTTCTAGCTTTTACCCCCTCCATTCACAGATGGTTGCAGGTCTTCTGGACCTGAAGCTTACATAGTAAAACCTTGATTTGCGAGCATAATTTGTTCAGGCAACGTGCTTGTAATCCAAAGCACTTGCATATCAAACCGAATTTAAAGAACCATTGGCTCAATTGTGATCGTGCGACGTTCGGCGTCACGTATTGAAGACATTTCTCGTTTATCAAGTTAAAATTAGAAACGTTTGCTCGTCTTGTGGGATGCTTCCAGAACAAGTTACTCACAATCCAAGGTTTTACTGTACAGTGTTTTTGGTGGGGAAACCTCTGTAAGAAAAAGAATATCAGATTATGAGACAAAAGGAGGTATGGAAGTAAATGTGTGGAATGAAAACAGTGACGACAAATTATGAATTCAAAGCTGGTAAATACCACGAATATTACAAACTCCAGGAAAATAGCAGTGTATCTTAGTAGGTAAGTGACATATATTTTTTACACGACTTTTCCCCGACATCTGTGGGTTTTGCATTCTCTTGGTCTCCTCCTATGATAAAATCTTATAAACTTCTAAAGATAGAACATAAAGATAATTTAGTCTTTCCTCTAGCATCGTTGATCATTGTGTTCGATTATTGATAATGGGGATGCATAAAACCTAAAACTTTACACAAAGATATCCTCCTCCTTAGTATCACTGCTGCAGGTTTGTACCCAACAAACACGGGAGCTCTCAAACTGTTTTGCATGAGTCACATTCACATACAAAAGGACATAAAAGGCATATGTTAATAAGTATATTCACAACATTATCACATCTACTCTTGACAGGAGCGAACTTTCATTTTGACAATGTGTGGATGAGAACAAATAGCTTGCTTATAATGACGAATTTTGCATGGATAGGTTCTTGCTCCAATATATTTCAAATTTCATCTCTTTTCTGCTGCGTGACTGTTCACTGTGCAGATTGCCAGACCCAGGGGCCATTTACCAGTCCTGTTTTTACTCATCAGCACTGGGTCACGCCCTTCTCAGGGAAATAGGTTTTCTCTTGGTTTCTATGAGTTCATAGTTTCCTAGGTTTTTCTTTTGTCATAGACTCTTCCTTTTTTGTCTACTCTGTGCCACAGGGTTTTGGTATTTGTGCTTCTTCTCATTTAAACTTTTTTTTTCAATGTTTGTTTATTTTTGAGAGAGAGAGAGAGTACGTGCGTGCACACAATCAGGGGAGGGACAGAGAGAGAAGGAGACTGAGAATCCAAAGCAGATGGTGTCAGTGCAAAGCCACATGTGGGGCTCGAACCCAGGAACCATGAGATCATGACCTGAGCCAAAGTCGGACGCTCAACTGACTGAGCCACCCAGGCGCCCATGGGCAGCTTCTTGTTTAAACTCACTCTTGAGAGTGATCACGTCCTGCCTCGTCCTTGTATGTACTGGTTATAAAATGATGGCTCCCATATTCACACCCCTGGCTTGGACCTCTGCCTGAGCCTTAGACACGTAAGTTGTTGACTTACTCACTATCTTGCTTGGCTATCTAATCAGCATCTCACAAAAAAATGACTACACTCGCAGATAGAGGCTTCCAGTTACGGAATGAGTAAGCCACAGGGATAAAAGGCACATAGAGAATATATAGTCCGTGATATTGCTGTGTTGTATGGTGATAGAGGTGGGTACAACTGGTGGTGAGCACAACATAATGTATAGATCTTATAGGATCACTGTGTCGGACACCTAAAAGTAATGTAACGTTGTGTGTCAACTCAAATGAACAAATATATTAAAAAAATGTGCATAAAATGAAACACAATCCCAAACCTATCTTCCGCATTTTGGCGAATGCCTCCACCGTTTACTCAGGAGGTCGGTCTCATATTGACTGAGGAGTCATTGTTGGATGTCTCTTTTTGCCCCTCCTACACATCAGTCCATTGCCAAGTGCTGTCAAGCCAACCTTCAAAATATATTCCAGATCTGACCCTTTCCACCGCCCCCCAACCACCCTAGGTCCAGATCATTGCTCCTGCTGTCTGGGCATCTGTCACTGCTCCCCAGCTGGGTCCCTGTTCCTCCCTTGTCCCTGACAGACAGTTCTCTCTCATCCTTTGCTCAGAAGCCCCTACTGGCTTCCTGCTGTGTTTAGACCATAATTCCGAGTCTTATCATGACTTTTAGGGCAACATGTCAGTGGTTCTCCAAGTGTGGTTCCTGGGCCGTCAGTGTCAGCTGGAACTTGGTGGAAAGGCACATTTTCAGACCCCACCGGTTGAAGCAGAGCTCTGGAGAGGGGTGGTTCTCACATGCCCCCTGGGTGATGGTGTGGCGGGCTCCATGGGTCTACGTGGCCTGGCCCGGGGCTGGTCCTCTGCCCCCTTGCTTATCACCTTTCTTGCTGGCCTGGCTTCTCCTGGGACATGACGATTGGAATCTTCAGAGCTTTGGTCATTGTGGGTCCTCAGCCTCCACCCTCTTCCCCTAGCCATGCGGATGGCTCCCTCCTTGCTGTGTAGGGCGCTGTGCATAGGGCCTACCTGGCCACACTTGCCGGAATCACTCACTCTTTCCCCTCTCCTTAGCCCTGCTCTGCCCAGTCGCTGGCTTTGCACAGGGGTTTGAGTCCTCAGAACACCCATTTCCTCTTTAACGAAACAGAGCCAGTTATACCCACATTCCAACTGGAGGTAAATTGAGGATTATATGCGTGTAAGTCTCCTTCCATGGTGCCTCACCATGGTGGGTGCTAAAGAATGTTCGTTTTTGGGGCACTTGGGGGGCTCAGGTCATGATTTCATGGTTGACAAGTTCAAGCCCCGCATCAGGCTCTGTGGTGATAGCTCAGATGCTGGAGCCTGCAATTCTGTGTCTCCTTCTCTTTTTGCCCTTCCCCCACTTACAATCTGTCTCTCTCTCACTAAATAAACATTAAAAAAATTAAAATATTAAGAAAAAGGTGTATTCCTGGGGCACCTGGAATGGTTGTGGTTCAGTCAGTTAAGCATCCGACTTAGGCTCAGGTCATGATGTCATGGTTGGTGATTTCGAGCCCCACATCAGGCTCTCTGCTATCAGAGCAAAGCCCTCTTCAGATCCTCTGTCCCCCTCTCTCTCTGCCCCTCCCCAACTCATGCTCTCTCTCTCCCCCTCTGTCTCAAAAATCAATAAATATTTTAAAAAGGGTGTGGTCCTAGAATTCTAGGGAGGCCCCAGAGGCTGACAGGGTGACTAGGGGGAGGTCTGTTAAGACCCTGTGTGTCTGTTGGTGTTAGGTCTCCCCAGGTGGACATTAACCCCAGCCGGCAAGGCCTACTTCAGCAATCAGCTTACTCTGGAGTCTAGAGTTTTCTTCCCAGCTATATGCCTGTCAGATGTGAGTGTTGGTACCCAAGAGGAATGCTTACTGGCACCACTAGAATGGCTAGAAATGTGTATTTGCCCTCGTGTGAGTCTCTCCTTCTCTGGTCTTGATCCTCTTGCCCTTGGGGCCTGACCCTAAGTTGGGAAAGGTGATAGTTAGCACTGGTTATACTGATAGCCTTGCTGCTCTTGGCACAAGAAACCAAAGGCCTTGGGCATCTCAACGAATTAAATTTCAAAGGTTCAATTTCAGTGCAGGAAACTAGGGAAATTATCACCCCTGGAATCTTTCTAGGGTCCCTCCAATGACAGCCTTTAGTGGGAATCTGCTTCTGTGTGATTGATTGTCAGTCTCTGAGGAGTACGAGAGCTTGCTTTCCTTCGTTCTGTGTGAAATCGTGCATTCTGTTGTTTTTATTTCTACTTCGAAAATTTAATTTAATTTTAATTTTGTTAACTGAAGAATCATTACCATACAGTGTTGCGTTAGGTTGAGGTGTATGACAGAGTGGCCTGCTATTTATACCCATTACAAAATGGTCACCACAGTGTGTCTGGTTACCATCGGTGACCAGTGTTGTTTTTATCGAAAAAATGATCTCCCATTTTATTTTGGATTGTGTCCAAGCTTGTCAAAACCAACCAACCAACCAACCAACCAACAAACCTACAGAGTTTTCAAAACATTACCTTTATTAAAAATAAAGCTCTGGGTGGCTTTGTCGGTTAAGCATCCAACTCTTGATTTCGGTTCAGTCATGATCTCGCGGTTGGTGGGACTGAGCCCCGCGTGGGGCTCTGTGCTGAGCATGGAACCTGCTTGGGTTTTCTCTCCTTCTCTCTATCTCTCTCTGTCCCTCTCCCCTGTTCTCTCTCTCTCTAAAAGAAAAGAATTTAAAAAAATAAGTAAAGCTCTTATGGAATGATTTCCCTGTAATTTGTTTTCTCTAGATAGCTTGCCAGGATTTTGTTACCTTTGCGAAGTCCTGGGTCACAGAGTCTTACACTGTCCTGTAGTTGAAATATGCGACCTCAGCCCCAACATGACATTCCCTTTTCCTTATTTTGCTCAGTGTAAAACCATGGAAATAAGCCCCCACTTTTCCTGGATTTTTCCACAATTTCTAGCTATGCCACTGCTGTTGATACATTCTGACTGATTTTTAACCAGTAAAACATTTATGTTTTTCTCTTCAGTCAGCACAGTGTTCCAAGTATCTGCTGAGAGCTGACAACCTCTTTCAGGGCAACTATGTTGGTGAAGCTTTTGAATAAAGATTAATCACCATCCGTCTCCTGTTTTTTATTTATTAAGGATATTAACCCTTCTGTATATGTTACAAGTGGTTTTTTTTTTTCCAGTTGATTGTTTAGCTTTTGACTTTTTAGGGTATGTTTTGTCCCCCAAATATTGTATTATTTTTACTTTTTAAAAAATATTTATTTTTGAAGGAGAGAGAGAGAGAGAACATGAGCAGGGGAGGGGTAGAGAGAGAGGGAGACACAAAATCCGAAGCAGGCTCCAGGCTCCGAGCTGTCAGCACAGAGCTTGACGCGGGGCTCGAATCCACGAACCTTGAAATCGTGACCTGAACTGAAGTTGGCCGCTTAACTGACTGAGTCACACAGGTGTCCCTATATTTTTTATGTAATAAATCTTTTCATCCTTTTCAGTTGTAGTCTGGCCTATGACATATGTTCATCTGTTTTCTCCCAGTCAGGAAGAGGAAATTTCCAATGACAGAGGTCACATGAGGTCATTCCTTTGGCTTGGGCACCTGTAATGGCTTTGGGGAAAAAGCCTGGCAGCATGCAGGGTGGTAGTGATCGTGTCACTGACTTGGGATTTGTGATTGCTGAGAAATTAGCAACACTGTGCACATAAAACATCTGGGGTAAATGTCAGCCCTCGGCACTTGGACACTCTTGTTTTCCCTCCTTGAAAGACATTCTCTCAGCCCCAGAAAAGCAATGATCATATTTTATAAACATACACTCTCACTTGCTTGCAGTTGTGATCAGAATCAACAATTGTCTTCAAGTTAACATTGTAATACAGGTGTCTTTCCATATTCCCATATCCTTATTTTCATTGGTCACATATTATTCTAATTAGTTGACTGTATCAGAATTTCCTTTGAATTTTTTTTTTTTTTTGGTCTTAGCCCAGGTTTCCCCTAAAAGTAGACCTTAGTCAAAAATTTCGGGGTAAGAAGTTGATTTGGGGGTAGCATGTGGTCAGAGCACATATCCTTTTGCTCTGGAAAATCATTTGTTGTCGACTTTACTTCAAAGCCTTTATTGTAAAGCTGTTGTAGCTTTGAGCGATAGCTTCCCCATTTCTTTCTTTAAAGAAATCTTTCTTAATTGTTTATTTCTAAGAGAGAGAAAGCACAAGTGGGGCAAGGGCAGAGAGAAAGGGAGACAGAGGATCCAAAGTGGGCTCTGTGTTGACAGCAGAGCAGAGAGCCTGATTCGGGCCTTGAACTCAAAAACCGTGAGATCATGACCTGAGGCAAAGTTGGGCACTTAACCGACTGAGCGACCTGGGCTCCTCAGCTTCCCCATTTCCAGGGCTTGTGATGTGTTTGAACTGCCTGGACCCCCATGCGTGGCCATTCACTGGCTTCTGCTTGGAATGCTCTGTAAATCACCGTTCAAAAGGTGTCTCCTCTGGAAAGTTTGCCCTGGTGCTTTGGGTAGAATTAAGTTTCTATAAGATTCTGCAGCCACCAATACTAGAGCAGTTATCTGTTTTTTGTTTTTGTTACTGTTTTTTTTTTTAATTAAAAAACAATTTAATGTTTATTCATTTTTGAGAGACAGAGAGAGACTGAGCATGAGCGGGGGAGGGGCAGAGAGAGAGGGAGACACAGAATCTGAAACAGGCTCCAGGCTCTGAGTTGTCAGCACAGAGCCCAGCACCGGGCTTGAACCCATGAACTGTGAGATCATGACCTGAGCCGAAGTCGAATGCTCACCCGACCGAGCCTCCTGGTACCCCTCTGTTTCCTGTTTTTTAGACAGACGAACACTCATGGGGTCGTTGCTCTAAGGCACCATCCAGGGGTGTCCTCATACTACACCTTAGATTCTTATATTCCAATTCTTGATATGCTTTTTGTCTCCGTTCCGCTCTAAACTCTTCCAGGCCAAACTTTATTCTGTTCTTCATTTTCAGTTCTGTACATATCCTGTCATTTGACAACTTTTGAGTGAAATCAACAGATGCCCTGGACCAACCAGCTAGAACCTGTGAGTTTATTGATAAAAGGAAAACCACTTTGCCTTGTCACATAAGGTCCATGGCAACTAATGGTTGACCGTTCAGTCCTCCCTGATGTAATGGCCAAATGCTATTTTAATTTAAAATTTTTTTATTGTGGTAAAACATCTAAAATATAAAATTAATCTTTAAAAACTTTTTTTTTAATGTTTATTTATTTTTTGAGAGACAGAGACAGAGCATAAGCAGGGGAGGGGCAGAGAGACAGGGAGTCACAGAATCTAAAGCAGGCTCCAGGCTCTGAGCTGTCAGCATAGAGCCTGATGTGAGGCTCAAACCCATGAACTGTGAGATCATGACCTGAGCTGAAGTCAGACGCTTAACTGACTGAGCCACCCAGGCATCCCTAAAATTAATCTTTTTTTAACAATTTTTAAGTGTACAGTTCAGTGGCATTAAGTACATTTGCACTCTTGGACAATGGTCACCTCTGTCCATCTCCAGAAATTTTTCATGTTTCCAAAATGAAACTCCTCATCTATTTTATTTTTTTAAATCCCCCCCGACTCCTTGTCTATTTTAATTTAAAAAGTATTTATCAGAGTAACATGTACACATAATTTAAGAATAATATAGTACAATAAGTCATATATATATATATATATATATATATATATATATTTTTTTTTTTTTTTTTTAAAGTTTGGTTTTTTTGAAGAGCTCCTGGGTGGCTCAGTCTGTTAAGTATCCAACTTCGGTTCAGGTTATCATACGGTTCAGGAGATCGAGCTCAGTGTCGGGCTCTGTGCTCACCATGTGGACTCTCTCTGGGGTTCTCTGTCCCTCTTTCTGCCCCTTACCTGTGCACACTCGTGAGATCACCACCTGAACTGAGATGAAGAGTCAGGCACTTCACCTACTGAGCCACCCAGGTGACCCAGTACCGCAAGAGTTCTAAAGAAAAAGCTCAGTTTCCCATTCCTTCCCTCATCTCCTTGTCTCAACCTACAGGCAGTTACATTCTCTTTTCATAGTTGCTTTTGATAATTATCTCCATATTTACAAATACTGAGTTTTTCCTGCTATTTTGATTTTACTTTTTACATTTTTTAAAACTGAAGTAGAGTTGACACACATGTACTGCTATTTTTATTTTGTTTTCCTTTGAAGTTTTTGTTAACTAACTGGAATTAAAATACACAATGTGATATTAGTTTCAGGGGTACCGCCATTTTTGAATGTATCAGGTTAACATTGTCTACAGACTTCCATAACTTTAGTGGAAGCTCTGGCTTTTTTCTCTCTACCACCTTTATTCTCAGTCCTTCCTACAGCGATTCTTTGAGTTTTGGTTCAATCAGTAATAATCGTGATGTCATTGTGGTTCAGTCAATAACTAGGGTTTATACCATTTGAGCTCATAGTGACGTAAAAACCTTGCATTCAGGGTTCAGGTGAAAGAGAAAGACTGAGTCACTCTGAAGTTTTTTATTTAATTTTTTTGGGGGGGTATCTAGAGCCCCATCAGGGCTTTCTGATCCACTTGGTGTCCCAGAATTTTGAGATGCTAAGGCTTGATCTCTCTAGAGACAAACCCTCTGTATGCAGTGCGGGCAGGGTGGGGAAGCCAGGGTTGGGTGAGGACTGTAGTCCCCTGGCTCTGTGGGCTTGGCTCCCAACTGCTCGCAACCTGTTCCTTTGTCTCTAGTCTTTGCTATCCCCCTGCCTTTGATTCTAGATGCTTCTTGACACATGGGCTCTGCAGAGTGAATTCCTGTGCTTCCCACAGCAAGGCTGTCTCTGGGCAGTTAGGTGGAAATGCCAGTGCATGTAACATCTATGGTCCTCGATCATCCACACATGTGCTAATATCCCTTGTCTGTCACTGTTTCCTTTCTCTTTGTCCTGTGGATGATAGCCTTTTAATTTGGTCTCTATGGTTCTGGTTGAGCGTAGGGAGGGAAAGGAAGCGTGTACGTGTGGTCAATCTGTCACAACTCACTTGAGATTCACATGCTCCTTAAATAGAGAAAAGGCCCCAACATTTAAAATTCAGTTAAAACCCATCGGGCATTTCTGCAAATTTGTGACAAGTGGGAGCACTGGGGAGTGGGAAGAATGGGTCAGTCTTTCTTTCTCATTCTCTTTCCTCAAGATGTGGAGAAAATTAGGGTACAGAATGAAAGCTTGAAAAAGAAACTCATTTTTGGAAGGACCCACTGTTCATATGATGTTCATGATGTCTCGAGGGTGTGGGTGTGATGGTGAGAATACACTGAAATCCTATTTGCATGATATGTTTTTGATGTGTTTGATAGATTTAGAAACTTATTATTTTATACCACTTGGGTAAGGTTATTTTCATGTTTTAGAAAATCTTCCCGTTTGAAGATCAAAGTTAGGATATAGTGTGGGCTCTGGCATAGTATTGGCATGCTTTCGAGTTGGGGCTCGCAAGTTCACGTTCCTGGGATGAACCCTGGGGACAGTGGAGACTGTCCCCTGACCCCACCACTGTGGACTCATGCATTTTTTTTTAATGTTTGTTTATTCGTTTTGAGAGAGAGTGTGTGATTTGGGGAAGGGTGGAGAGAAAGAATCCCAAGCAGCCTCCACATAGTCAGTGCAGAGTCCCGTATGGGGCTGGATCCCATGAACTGTGAGATCAAGACCTGGGCTTAAATCAAGAGTTAGGTGCTTAACAGGTGCCCCAGGATCAGGCATTCTTAATGCCGTCTGCTGTAGACTCTGAATCCTGAAACTCTTCCTGGCCCGTCTTTAGAAGCCTCCCTTTGAACTTCAAACCTGCCCCTTCTCTCTGCTGCCTTGCTTTCTTTGCGCCGTTTCTCAGTGGAAGGAAATTTGCTCCTGGGCACCAATGAGGTGCCCAGAGACCATTCACTTGCTCCAAATGTTTGTTCAGGGAGACACAGACATCGACAGCAGCTGGGGGTGGGGGTGGGTGAGAACCACCTCTGACTGTTCAGCTTTGCCCTGTTTGTCCAGTGGATCCAGGCTTTGGAAGGTCCGAGGACACTGGTGTTCAGTGGAGGACAGCTGTCTTGTTTCAGTCCCTCTTTTTCCTGCGTCCTTGCTCCTGGATTCTTGCTCCTGCTTCTTGCCAGTAGGTGGCATGCTAGGCCTGGCAAAAACCAACAAGAACTGTGTTGTAAGCAGCTGGTTTGATCTTGCAGGGCCGGTTTTCCCCAGATGGGCGGTGCTGCGAAGAAATTCCCTGAAGGCAGTGCAAAGAGGATTGCCAGTAGGGATCCCCTCAGGCTGGACAGAGGGTCATCTTGTCTTCACTGTGTTTTAGAGTGTGTTTGCACCTCTCTTCTCTCTCCCCCTTCCCCCCTACACACGCCTCAATCTTTAATATGAAAACCCCATTAGCTCCCACTTTCTGATCCTTGCTGGCATCCAGGTCAAGGGATGATGGTGTAACCGACAAAGGTCCTCGGAGGAGTCGATAAAACTCAGGTTAGAGGCAAGGCTTTGGGATAAAGCAGACCAGGATTGGGGCCGGAGGCAGAGAGTGGAATCGGTTCACCAAGTCAAAGCTGGGCCTCTGTCAAGGATGGCAGAGGGGAATGTGGCGGTGTGGGCTCACAAACTGTCCATGACTGCACAGGAGTGGCTGTGTCTGGGTGTGTCCTTGGCACCTGTGAACCCTGGGCCTGCCAGTCAGCCTCTTGCCAGGCATGTGGAGTGAGACTGTAAGAAGTTACGTACTGGGGTGAGGGAGCGATGGGTTCGAATTCAGCTCTGACAGCTCCTTGCACCGTGAGTCGGGACATGTTACACACCTTCCCTGAGCCTTTGACTTGTCCTCTTCCAGATGTGTTGATAATAGTCAAGGGGTGTTGTCCACGTCAGATGCAAAATTCTTCTTCCTGCCTCTGGAATTGAAGAGGTGCTTTGTAAACGGTATCTTGCGGCGTAATGAGTCATTTATGAACGCATAATGCCAAGGAAAAAATAAAAGGCATGTCATGAATAAAATATTTGGTCACAAAGGGGAAGAAATCTGGGAAAACAGTGCTCAGTGCACCTGTCCTGCCCCGGGAGGGTGAGTTCCATCTTCCTGAAGGCAAGTACGGTACTTCTGTGTGATGGGTGGGGAAGTTCTGTGCCTTAAAGCAGTAAAAACCCTGTTGAGCTCACACGGAGCTACATCCCTTGGTTGCTCTTAATTTGTGTCTTATTTCTAATTACATAGTGACGATACAATATTTTCTGGTCCACACCTAGGTAGCCTCATTTAGGAAGGAAAAAGGAGTATATCCAGAGCATTCGCAAGTATACTTTGAAATACAATGAAGATGTGGTACATAGATGGAGTATTACTCGGTGATCAAAAAGAATGAAGTCTTGCCATTTGCAACTACGTGGATGGAACCGGAGGGTATTATGCTAAGCGAAATTAGTCAGGGAAAGATAGATATCCTATGATTTCACTCAGATGTGGGATTTAAGAAACACACAGATGATCACAGGGGAAGAGAAGGAAAAATAAGATACAAACAGAGAGGGAGACAAACCATAAGGAAGTCTTAAATACAGAGAACAGACTGAAGGTGGGTGGAGGGAGGTGGGTGGGGGATGGGCTAGATGGGTGATGGGCATCAAGGAGGGCAATTTTTGGGATGAGCAGTGGGTGTCGTATGTAAGAGGTGAGTCCCTGGGCTCTACTCCTGAAGCCAAGACCACACTGCATGTTAACTAACTTGGATTTAATTAAAATAAATATAATGAAGCCACATAGTGGAGAGCAGACACCAGGAACAGGGACAATACTCCCTTTCTCCCTCCAGGCTTTCCTTCCACTTCCTCTCTTTTGGGGTGAACAGCATCACCCCTGAGACCCCACACCAGCCTAAGCTGTGGAAAGATTTGGATACCTCAGTGGATGGAATTTCTTCTGTGTGCAAGTCTGCTGAGCATCACAGGCAGCTCTTAACTCATGGACGTGGGGTAGGGACTTTCTGGTTTTGAAATCTCACATTTTAATTTTCTTGTGCTCCAACTTGTGCTCTTTATTGGAAAGCTGATAATAACAGGGGCACCTGGATGGCTCAGTTGGTTAAGTGTCCGACTCTTGATTTTGGCTCAGGTCATGATCTCACGGTTTGTAAGTTCGAGATCCACGTCAGGCTCTGTGCTGACAGAGTGGAGTCTGCTTGGGATTGTCTCTCTCCCTCTTTCTCTGCTCCTCCCCACACTTTCACCCCCCTCCTCTCTCTCAAAATAAATAAGTAAACATTTTAAAAACAGAAAAAAAAAGCTGATAATAATGGTCAACCTGTAAGCTTATATATTTGGGGGCACCTGTGGACTTCTATTTCCAAATCTTGTGCCAAGGCTCTGCTGATGATGACAGGAAGGCACAAATGAGTTGGAAGGAGTTGGAGGTGAAGACTTCCACCCCCTGTGCCCATCAGTTACACCCCACCAAGGTCAACTCCATCCCATAGCTGCAGGGTCCTGTTGAATCCAGACAACGAAGGTGTGTGGTTTGATCATAAGGAGCCATAAGGATGAAAGCATATGAGGTGAACCCAGGTCTCCCTGATAAGTCACTGTGCAAACCACCATTCCATTCTAGAATGTTCTCTATTTGTGCAAAGTTTGGCACCCTCTGCTAGAATACATTTTTACATTAATAATTTGCTTGCATTTATCCATTCATTCATTAAACAGTTTTATTTACTTTTGAAAGAGTGTATGAGCAGAGGAGGGGCAGAGAGAGGGGGACAGACAGAGGATCCCAAGCAGGCTTGAAGACAGCAGAGAGCCTGATGCGGGGCTTGAATTCACAAACTGTTAGATCATGACCTGAGCCGAAGTTGGACGCTCAACCAAACCAGGCGCCCCTCCGATTTGCTTTTACAATGTGGTTTTATTGAACCAGTTCTGTGAAAATGTCACTGTCTATTTATGGTCTGAAAAGAAGGCAATTGCTGATTTGATGTAAGAGGAGCTTGAAGAGGATTTATGAGACTGGCATTTGTTTTGTTCTTTGGGTCAAAAACTCAGATGGCAAATTTCAGATAGGCCAGAACATTCTGAGGTAGCCACCTACCTAGCTTTGCTGTCTAGTCCCCTGAAGTCATAGAGGAACTTGATCTGAATGAAAGGATGGTTCTTAAGTTTTCTATCCCTAAACATCTTTTTTCAAGTTAAAAAATTGTTTTAAAGTAAGCTCTATGCCCAGCGTGGGGCTCGAACTCACTACCTGGAGATCACATGCTCTACGAACTGAGCCAGCCAGGTGCCTCAATAAACGTCTGTTTTATGGCTCTCTTTGCCACAGGACCTCAGTGGCAAGCTGTATTTATGAAATCATTTTTCATTTCCTTTTTCATTAAATCTTCAAATATGCTTGTCTCTTATGCAAGTTATGGTTAAGCATCTTTGTGGCTACTACCACGTTCAGTGCATCCTGTATTCTCCTAGTTTCCCCCTCTCCTCCCCCCCCCCCCCCCCCCCCCCCCCCCCCCCCCC
>NW_026057577.1:10189815-10196013 GCF_023721935.1 Panthera uncia | reverse complement strand
GGAGGAAAAGTGCATTTGTAATAGATATTCTTTTCAATTTTTGGACCTGCTTTCTCCTCACAACTCCATCACGATCTGCAGAAACACGGTAGTGGGGACAACAGAAGCCTGTTGATGGGAAGCTGGGTTGTGGCAACCAATGTGATCTTCTTTGTGTGGCTGTTGGATTTACCATCTGCTAATATTTGAGAAGAAAAATATTTCTCTGTAGAAACCTCTGGGAAGCGTCTTGGTATTATTTGGTTTGGCTTCAAGTGTTCTCCTCCTGATGATATTTGAGAAAGAAAATATTTTCCCTGAAAACTTCTAGGAAGCACCTGAATATTTTTTTTCTTTCTTTCTCTCTCTCTCTCTCTCTTTCTTTCTTTCTTTCTTTCTAGATCTGGCTTCATATGTTTCTCCTTTTTAAAATCATTTTTGAAATGTTGATTTATTTTTATTTATTAAATTTTTTTTAACATTTATTTCTTTTTGAGAGACAAAGACAGAGTGTGAACAAGGGAGGGGCAGAGAGAGAGGGAGACACAGAATCTGAAGCAGGCTCCAGGCTCTGAGCTGTCAACATAGAGCCTGACACAGGGCTTGAACTCACAATTGGCCAGATCATGACCTGAGCTAAAGTCAGACGCTCAACCGACTGAGCCACCCAGGCACCCCCATTGTTGATTTATTTTTGAGAGAGTACGTGTGCACGCTCTAGAGTCAGAGAGAGGTGGGGAGAGAGAGTCCCAAGCAGGCTCTGTGGTGACAGCCCAGAGCCCATTGTGGGGGCTCTATTCGACCAACTCTGAGACCATGACCTGAGCTGAAATCAAGAGTCAGATGTTTGATTGAGCTACCCAGGTGCCCCCATATGTTAGCAATAACTAACTAGCAGTAACTCTTTGTGAATTCTCCACTAATACCCTATGCATGATCTATATAGACAGATAGATCTCAGTCCATCACTCTATCTTTCTGTCATTCTTTCATTCTATCTACTTACTGACATACCGACCTTTGACAGAAGTCCTTCCTCACTGGAAATGTATTAACTCTCCCTTTGCTCCTGGGTGGGACTGACGTGATCTGGTTTCCCTTGACAGAATTTATTTGCTACTCAGAAAGGAGGGTCAGAAAAGCCATACTGAACCTTGGATGATGCTGAACAGTCATGAAATTACTCTTACGTGGATTACAATGCCTTCTTAACTTCCGTTATAGTCCTTCTTTGCCACCCATCTGTGTTTGTGAGGTAGGGAATGAAGTTGGGACATATTGCTGCCTGAAGAATTGAGTTGTGGTTGTCATCTTTTCGTGGCCCAATTTATTCTCCTTCTTCATAAACATCTGCTCTGTTCTAAGGAACACTCTGTCCTTTGTGTGTGAGAATGGCAGATCGAAGGGTCAGAGAGGAACTGGTGGGAGGGGAAAGAAGAGGGAGTAGATGTTATTGAAGAACAATAGAGAAATGAATTCTCTCTTTTTTTTTAAGTGGGGGAGGGGAAGAGAGACGGACAGAGACACAGAATCCGAGGCAGGCTTCAGGCTCTGAGCTGTCAGCACAGAGCCCAACAGGGGTTCAGACCCACCAACTGTGAGATCATGACCTGAGCCGGTCAGATGCTTAACTGACTGAGCCACCCAGGTGCCCCAAATTATTATTATTATTTTTTAACGTTTATTTATTTTTGAGACAGAGAGAGACAGAGCATGAACGGGGGAGGGTCAGAGAGAGAGGGAGATACAGAATCTGAAACAGGCTCCAGGTTCTGAGCTGTCAGCACAGAGCCCGATGCGGGGCTTGAACTCACAGACCGCGAGATCATGACCTGAGCCGAAGTCGGCCGCTTAACCGACTGAGCCACCCAGGCGCCCCTTATTATTATTTTTAATGTTTATTCATTTTGAGACAGCAAGCAAGGGAGGCGCAGACAGAGAGGGAGAGAGAGAATCCCAAGCAGGCTCTGCACTGTCAGAGCCCAACACAGGGCTCGATCTCACGAATAGATCATTATCTGAGCCCAAATCAAGAGTTGGACACTTAACCAACTGAGCCACCAGGTGCCCTGAGAAATGAATTCTTACTTCTTACAACACATCCCTTCTTTGCTCCCTGAGCCTGCTGGGCTTATTTATTTAGACAAGGAAGTGGAAGAGTTTCCAATGACTTTGACCTTCTGATGGCCGCGTGTGCTTTTTAACCAAATGATGAAGTAATTATTGGTACAGGGGGCTATCTGGGTTTTGGAAGAATGAATTTGTCTCATGGTACCTAAAAAACCAGTCTGTCTAGCACCATTTCCAGCCAGACAGAACTGGAGAAAAGACCAGACTCTAGCTGTAGAGTAGGTTTATTTTATTTTATTTTATTGTTTGTTTTTGTTGTTTTTTTTAAATTTTTTAAAAATGTTTTTATTTTTACTTTTGAGACAGAGAGAGACAGAACATGAGCAGGGGAGGGGCAGAGAGAGGGGGAGACACAGAATCTGAAGCAGGCTCCAGGCTCTGAGCTGTCAGCACAGAACCCGACGTGGGGCTTGAACTCACGGAGTGTGAGATCATGACCTGAGCTGAAGTCGGACGCTTAACCAACTGAGCCACCCAGGCATCCCTCCTTACTGTTTTTGTTTGTGGATCCCAGTTATTAAATTTAGGGACCCAGATGATAGATCTAGTATATGGCATTAAAATCACATGACAAATTTCGCTACCAGGCAAGACAAGAGCCAAGAGTCCAGTAATTGGGATGGAGTGGGAAGACTTAGCTACTCTCCTCTACCAGCATCAAGAGCTCATTTCTGTTCTGGAAAAATGACCCAGAGTCCTTTTTAGAGCCTCTGCATGGTTATTTCCATTAAGGGTGCTATAGGTTTTCTGATCTGCTCCACACCTGCAATAAGGCTTTCAACCTGAGAGAAACAGAGAGAGGCTAGGAAGCAACAAGGTGTTTCCAAGATGGTGGCTTTTGGGAATCAAATGCATCATTGTTTGAGAAGATCCCAGTGGTATCTTGGGAAGACAAAGTGTTCTGTCCTTGGAGTCCAAAGATGCTTTTCACCCACCTCGAGCACAATCTGTACTTGGCTTTCTAGTCAGGTTGATGGTTTAGTGGCGATCTACCCACACTTTCTGCCTTGGGTCCAGCAGGTCTCAAGGACAGGTCTGTGTGCAGGGTAATAGGTACAGCATGCCCTCACAGAGCAGCCTGAACACCATTGGCCTTGGTCTTCAAGTAGGCTTCGCAGTTCAGGCAACTTTTATAGTAACTGAATCACCAACTTAAAACATCTTTGGACCTTATCTGTGAGTGAAGAAGGAAATAACATGAAATTTCTGCATTTGAAGAGTCTAGGAAAATTGATGGACGTATTCCAAACATCAGATTCACACAGAATTTATGGTGTCAAATCTAGGTTAACAAATAATTTCTTAATGAAATTCTCATCATCCAAGGCCTGTGAACTGCTTTTGTAAAATTTTTATTTTATTTTTTTATGAGTTGCTTTTGAAGGACAAGAATATAAATAGAGTAAAAAAATTGCATCTCTATGATGTCACGTCATGTGGAGGGAAGTGAAACAGCTCCAATGGACAGAGAATTTTCAGTGTGTCTCAGGACAGACATTGAACGTCTTACCTTTGTGATTTTCTTATCTTTTGTAGCTGGCCAACTCCTAGTTCATTGTTCTTCAGGGAATGCAGACAGTGATGTTGACTAGAGTCCACTCCATCTTTAAAAAAATTTTTTTAAAATGTTTATTCATCTTAGTGAGTGAATGAGTAAGGGGCAGAGAAAGAGGCAGACACAGAATCTGAAGTAGGCTCCAGGCTATGAGCTGTCAGCATAGAGCCCGACGCGGGGCTTGAACCCACAAACGGTGATGTCATGAACTGAGCCGAAATCAAATGCTTAACCCAGGTGCCCCAAGAGTCAATTTTATCTTAATATGTTTTTATATGTCTTTTTCTTGGGGGAAGGGCAGGTTCAAAAGGGAGATAGGAGGTGGATCAGATTATCAGTAGAAGGTTTTTATTTTTTAATTAAAAATTTTTTAAAGGATATATATACATGCATATATGCATATATATGTATATATACATACATATATACATACACACACACACACACACACACACACACACACATATATATATATATATATATATATATATATAAATGTTTATTTTTGAGAGGGAGAGGCAGAGAGAGAGAGAAAGGGAGAGAGAGAATCCCAGCAGGCTCTGAGCTGTCAGTGCAGAGCCCGACATGGGGCTCAAACTCACGAACTGTGAGATCGTGACCTGATCCGAAATCAAGAGTTGGATGCCTAACCCACTGAGCCACCCAGGCTCCCGTTTTTAAATTTTAAAAGAAAACACAACAATATGTGACTTTACTGGGAAAATGCAGAAACCATTCTATGAGTACATGCAGGTCTGTCCCTTGGCTTTGCTCCAAGTTGGGATCCTTGGAGAGTGACTTTCCTTCCTGGAAATTCGGAGGCCCTGGGTGGAATAGCCAAGCTTTAGAAATACACAGAGGGGCGCCTGGGTGGCTCAGTTGGTTAAGCATCCAACTTTGGCTCAGGTCATGATCTCACCGTTTGTGAGTTCGAGTCCCTCCTTGGGCTCTGTGCTGATGGCTCAGAGCCTGGAGCCTGCTTTGGATTCTCTGTCTCCCTCTCTGTCTGCCCCTCCCCGATCATGCTCTGTCTCTCTCTCCTTCAAAAATAAACGTTAAAAAAATTTTAATAGAAATACACAGATTCCAAGTACATCAAGTCTTAAAGCTTGAGAGGATCCCAGAGACAAAGTGACTTAGGGTCCTACAACTAACTAGTAAGTCCAAGCAAGCTGCTTCAGTGACATATCTTCTTGATCTTGAGGGAGACTGTCCCACATGGTTAAGGAATCAGCACGATGGTCAACAAGAAAACTTCTAGCAGTCTGCTATGTGATGAGTACTTGCTGGGCACCAAGAATTTAGAGAAGAATTCAGCATGGTCTCTGATGGTGAGGGAGGTTCAAGTTAGTGTAGAGAGGAAATAATAATAATAAAAAAATAAACACAAGTGTCAGAAGATACATGCAGAAGAAATGTTGGTGCCCAGCAGACAGTAAGTCCTTATTGAATGAATGAATGACTGAATGAATTTAGGTTATCAGAGAGGTGTGTTCGGTCCCCTGGGAAGAAAGCCTTCATATGGGAGGCTTTAAAGGAAAAGTAGGAGTTGGCTAAATGGAGAATGAAGGAAACCCATCCAGGAATATCAATACATCTGTGAAATCTGACCTTTCAGCACAAAGTAGAGGAAAATCCAGGCCATTTCCCTTAAGGGGCACTTACTCACGGGGCGACTTAGAACCACTTACCGCTTGGAAATAGATTTTTAGCTATAACCCCAGAGTGGATGCTGCTGCTTGCTCAGGGGGAAAATTCCAAAGTCAGGTTTACAGCAGGCAAATTTGGAAACCAGGAATAGAAAATGTTTCAGCAGTGGTGCCCAGGCAAGGCCAGTGCTAATTAAAAAGCCGAGCGATGTTAAGACTCCACAGTAAAAATACTAATGAACCTGGCTCATACTTGCAGAGCATTGACTCTGTGCCGATGCTGAGATACCTACTTTTCCACATCGTGCTTAAAACAACCCTAAGATTTGGCTCCCATTCTTACCCTGTTTTATTGGGGGTGGAGTCGAGATTCGCAGAGTTTAAATTCCTTGCCCAAGGACACACAGTACTGGAAGCAGGACTTGAACTCATCCCAGGTTGGCCTGTTTCCAAATCACAGGCTAGCCAGTAGGAACAGAGGGCCTGGATGGTGTCCCCTTCCCCAAGGTGGGCTGGGACCAAGACCTTTCTCAATGATGTGCTCAGAGGATTCACTTCCTTTTTGCTCATTTCAGGACTGAAGTTCCTACGAGAGCACAGCCTCTAAAAATACAGCCAGGTCTTAAGTGACCTTATTCTTTTACCCTTATTGGAATTCCAAAGACGCCTTCTCTATTAGCGCATTTATGAGCATGCTTGATGTTTAGCAGGACGTTCTCTTCTGCTGTGCTGGCGGTTTTATTCAAAATCATCTGGCTTTTGAAAGTAATTGCTAAGTGGTCCGTTTTAATGGAATCCTTGTTCTCCTCTCAAATTTCCCATTGTATTTTCTCCTCTCTTCTCTTCTCTTCTCTTCTCTTCTCTTCTCTTCTCTTCTCTTCTCTT
>NW_026057577.1:10133786-10189805 GCF_023721935.1 Panthera uncia | reverse complement strand
TTCTCTTCTCTTCTCTTCTCTTCTCTTCTCTTCTCTTCTCTTCTCTTTGACCCGGAACCACCAAGCATTCATTTGAGCTTGGAAATAGCTTGCAAAATTGTCAGGCCATTGTGTCTCTGGTGTCAGAGAGGCCATCTTGAAAAGGGCCCAGGCTATTGCTGTGATTCTCAGAACCCACAGGGAGCCTGGGTGGCTAAGTTGGTTGAGTGTCTGACTCTTGATTTTGGCTCAGGTTAGGATCTCTCGGTTTGTGAGTTCTTTGCCCCATGTCGGGCTTTGTGCTGATGGCATGGAGCCTGCTTGGGATTCTTTCTCTCCCTCTCTCTCTCTGCCCCTCTCCTGTTCTCTCTCTCTCTTTCAAAATAAATACATAAACTTAAAAAAATTAAAAAAAAAAAAGGACCCATAGGCCTTAAAAAATAAAATGCCCAGTTCCTGGAGACTCAGATTCAGTAAACATTGACAGAGACCCAGAAATCTGTATTTTTAAACCACGTTCCCCAGTGACTCAGGGGCAAGTGTGGACCCCCGGTAGGGTGGGAAGGTCATAGGGGACACATCTTACCGTGTTTCTCTCTACGATCTTCAGGAACTCAGGTGAGGCACTTCTGTTTTCCTAACTATCCCTGACTTTTCTAAAAATGCTGCCATTTTCTGGGCCCCATCCCGTCTAGAAACCTGACTCTAAGTTTCTGCTGTAGCCACAAGCATTTCAGTGACCAACCTCATGAGCTGTGTTGAGGCAGACATATCCAGGCCTGAGGTCTCGTTTGTTCCTTGTTCACTTCTTCACCAAGCGTCTTGTTGAGCCCTTCCTAAGTCGGGGCCTCTTCTGCCCCCCGTGTGTCTCCCTCGGCTGTTCCAGGTCCCCTCTGTGCTATCAACCCTCAGCTTCTACCAGCAGCTCTGATGCTACGTGGTGGCGGCTGGAGTCCTGGCCTCCTGCGGTCTGTCCCATGTTACATCCATCGCCTTTGTGGGCTTAGCGGACATCCATCCTGTAGTGGAGGGTGTTAAGTGTCCTTGTAGAGGGATTCTCGTTTCTTCCTTCAGAGGGTCACAACTTCTGCCCTGGCCCCTATGGTCGCTACACGGTGTGGATGTGACCCCTGGACACTGGCCCCACCCTCTGAGTCTTGTTTTCTGCTCCACTAAAGGGTCTGGGGGTTACTTGGCACAGGCAGAGGGGGTCTTGGGGGTTTTGTGTCCTTCCCTGCCCTGTTTATCCTCATGAGCCACAGCAGGTGGGAATTGTAAACTCACCTGGGGCTCTGGTGACATGAATCCAGCTTAAGTGCAGTAGTTTTTTTATTATTTTGAGAGAGAGAGAGAGAGCGAGCTCGAGTACAAGCAGGGGAGGGACAGAGGGGGAGAGAGAGAACTACAAGCAGGCTCCAGTGCAGAGCCTGAAGCTGGGCTCAAACCCATGAACTGTGAGATCATGACTTGAGCCGAAATCCGGAGTTGGGCATGTAACCGATGGAGCCACCCAGGTGCCCCAGCTGCCCCATTTTTCTTAACCCCCCCCAACCTGTGGTATCATGTTTATCTTCACCGGCTCCCCCAGAATCCCACTCTCCAGTGTGATTCTGTGTTGTCAGGAGAGTGAATTAGTGATCCCAGCAGAGCCCTTGAAAACGGAGCTGTGTGGATTTTCCTGGACTAACTCTGCTGCATGGCTTGTGTAACCCCTTGCTGTGGATAAACAAAGGTTCAGTTAGGGGAGCCTGGGTGGCTCAGTCGGTCGAACGCCTGACTCTTGATCTCCACTCAGGTCATGAACCCCTACTTGTGAGACTGAGCCTGTGTTGGGCTCCTTGCTGACTGCGGCGCCTGCTTAAGGTTCTCTCTCTCTCTTTCTCTCTCTCTACTTCTGCTCTCTTGCACTCTTTTTCTCTCAAATTAAAAACAAAAAAGGCTTGACTAAAACAGCTAAAACTTGAGTACGTGAGTTGCCAAGGGGCCCGATGAGTCCCTGAGCAGGATGACCCTTCATTTGAAGACCTGCTGAGTGCGTGTCTCATCGTGGACACACCTCATGAAACTCAGGATGAGTTAGGAATATTTGTTCTCTCTCTTTATGAGCTTTTTTGTTTTTTATGATGGAAAAAAAAGCAACTTTGGTTCAAAATAAAAGTTAAGCCCTACAAACCTAAACCAAAGCTCTCCTCCCTTTTTATTTTTAATTTTTTAAAATATTTGTTTATTTTTGAGAGAGAGAGAGAGAAAGCACGTGCAGGGACGGGGCAGGTAGAGAGAGAGGGAGACACAGAATCCGAAGCAGGCTCCAGGCTCTGAGCTGTCAGCAGAGAGCCTGATGAGGGGCTCGAACCCACGAACTGTGAGATCATGACCTGAGCCAAAGTCAGATGCTTAACCGACTATGCCACCCGGGGTCTCCTCTCCTGTCTTTCTTTTGAGCAGTGAACAAGCCTCTGCTCTTCTCTTATTTTTTAAAAATGTTTTATTTATTTTTGAGAGAGTGCAAGTGGAGGGGACAGAGAGAGGGGGACAGAGGATCCAAAGCGGGCTCAGTGCTGACAGCAGGGACCCTGATGTGGGGCTTGAACTCATGAACCAAGAGACCAAGACCTGAGCTGAAGTTGGATGCTCAACCATCTGAGCCACCCAAGCGCCCCATGCCTTTCTTCAATTTCTGTTTGTGTTTTCACTTCTGATGGATTCCACAAAGCCGTATCTACATAGGGTTTTTGTTTTGTCTCCTTTCCACGCACCTCTTGAGGAGGTATAGTATCTTGCAAAGTAGACTCTGTTGGTGACCTTGACGTTCACCTCTGGTGGTCCCAGTCCAGCTGGGTGTGCTGGTGGGATTCCAGCAGGAGAATGACCGCCCTGCCCATCTGAGGTCTGCTTGGTGCAGCCCTGCTGGTGGGAGCGGAATCCTGGGACCTGATAAGGGGCTCCCTGGGTTACATTTTGCCTCGTTGGGTTCATTACCGTCACTGTCCCTGAATCGCAGTGTGAGGATTTTAAACGTCTAAAGTGAACAGATAATACTGCCTTTCATGTGCTGACTCTCAAGGCCTGCTCCTTTTCCAGATTGCCTTTCATCTCTGAAGGGCTGCAGGAGGCTGTCTGCCCTTGAACTTCCTTCCTCCTTGCAGACGTCATTCACTATAAAGACAGAGTCCTTCGCATTCATTTTGGTTATTGTTGGCAAAGCTGCTGCATTTTTTTTTTTTAAGTGTTAATGCTGGATGCTGCTTGTGACCTTTTAAAAAAATCAGGTGCTCAGAGGTCTCTTGATAAGTGCTGTTCTGATCTGGGTTTACCAGCCACGCAGAAGACTGTTTTGGGAGCATTTGTGTTACTTACTCTAGGAAAGGCGGGGGAGGGGGGGCATGATCCACAGCCTCTCCCCATGGCCCCCTAATTGCTGTCCCTGGAAAATGGTTGTCTGTGACCAGACTACTACTTGTTATGCTAGACTACTCTGCCCTCGCTGATTACGATCTGCACTTGATGTGCCACGCGTTTTGCTCTGTATCAGTTCGTAAGAAAATACAGTCTTGGGTAATAGGAGAAATTGGATGTTGCAGCTACCCAGAGGGCCTGGGTGGAGAGACTAGGTTTCAGGCAGGCCTGCTAGGGATAGGCGGGCCATGCATCCTAGAAATAGGGGGTCCTATTAGGCAGGAGGTGGTGACTGGGAAGGCGCTTGGTGGTCTGTGACTCTGTGAGACCAGGCTTCATTTGGCCTCTGAAGCGCCCCTTCCCACCACTTTCACTTGACTTTGTGCTCTTTCTCCTAGTTCCACCAAAGTGCAGTTGTGTTTCTGCCTCAGGACCTTTGCGTGTGATCCCTTCAGTACTCCTTTACCTCCTTCTCTACTAGCCCCCTTCTCACAGCCTTCCCAGGAGTGCCTTCCTCAATTGTACTGTAGGTCAGCTCTTCTCTTACCCGCCTTCCTGGCGCTCTGTGCTTTTTCGCTCTTGGCTTTTACAGTCAGGTTAACAGTTACGTGTTGATTAGTTTGGTTATTCATTTTTGTCTTTAATGCCATCAGGGCAAAGCCTGTCAGTTGCACCTACTACTGCAGACAGCAGGGTGCTTGGTGCACAGGAAGTGTTCAGCAAGGATGTGTTGAATTTGAACAGACCAACAGGAGGAAAGAATGGTCCCCTCTGTGGTCATGGTGTCCTTGGCGGTCATGTTCTTCTGATGGTAAAGAACCCTGTGCCATTTCATGGCACGAGTGGCTGCCTGCTTGAGCCCACCATGAGCTGGCCTGGCTTGTTGTGGCATGTTTGAGGATGGTGGGCTAAACGGCAGAAGGTGATGTTGTAGAGGGAAAACACACTGATGTAAAAATATTTTAAGATGTGATTACAGAGATCTCCATAAAGTCCTTGTGAAACTGGTTAATTTAACCATTTCACAGGTGGCTCAGTCGGTTAAGTGTCTGACTTCAGCTCAGGTTGTGATCTCATGGTTCATGGGTTCGAGCCCCGTGTCAGGCTCTGTGCTGACAGCTCAGAGCCTGGAGCTTGCTTTGGGTTCTGTGTCTCCCTCTCACTCTGCTTCTCCTCTGCTCACGCTCTCTCTCTCTCTCTCTCAAAAATAAATTAACATTAAAAAAAAAAAGTTCCACAGATGAGGAGTACCTGGGTGGCTCAGTCTGTTAAGTGTCTGACTTTTGATTTCAGCTCAGGGCAAGCCCCACATCAGGCTCTGTGCTGACAATGCAGAGTCTGCTAGGGGTTCTCTCCTCCTCTCTCTACCCCTCACTGGCTCAAGCTCACACTCTCTCTTGAAATAAATAAATAAACTTAAAAAGAAAGTTTTGCAGATAAGTTGATGATCAGAAAAATAAGCTCAAGGGGTAAGAATGCCTGTTTTTCAAATTTCAAATGAGATCATTTCAAAAGGGAGTGCTTTGGGGTGTTGTATGGAAACCAATTTGACAATAAGTTTCATATATTGAAAAAAAAAAAAAAAAGGGAGTGCTTTGCTCCCATGTCCTTTTTATCCAGTGTGTTGGTAAAGGTCAGCAGCCTGAACCTGGAGGGGCTGAACCCCAGGACCCTACGTCATCGAGCCCCACATATCCTACCTCTTCTGCGGGTTGAGTGCTGGACGTTTTTTTTCTTTTTAAAGTTTATTTATTTATTTTGAGAGAGAGAGAGAGGGAGGGAGGATGAATGGGGGAGTAGAGAGAGAAGGAGAGAGAAAGAATCCCAAGCAGGCTCCGCACCACCAGCACAGAGCCCAGTGCAGGGCTCAAACTCACAAACTGTGAGATCATGACCTGAGCCTAAATCAAGAGTCAGATGCTTAACTGACTGAGCCACCCAGGCGCCCCTAGTGCTGAACGTATGAAAATCTTCCTCCTAAGTATCCAGGAGGACAGATCTTTCCTGGGCTGTGCCCCCCAGCATCAGACCCTGAGACAGGGGTCTGTGGGCAAGAGATTTATTGGGAACATGATCCCAGGAGAAGCCAGTGAGGAGGTGGACAGGGAAGGGGAAAGAGGCAAGAATGATGTTTCTGGCAAAGTGTCATTCTCAACTTGATCTCACCAAGTAACTCAGTTCGTCCCCACCCAACACAAGTGAGCTGGGCTTTCAGACTCCTGTATCTGTCACCTATCAGCTAAGGGATCTCCTTGACACTTCTGGCTGCACAAGTGCGAATGTGAGAGGCCAAAGAACAAAGGGACCAGAGGACAGGTGCTTAGAAAAGTAAAAGGAATCTGGGGATCTGGGAGGAACACTGGAGGTGTCCATTATAAGATTGTAACCAAAATAGGTAAGAATTTATGCTAAAATATTACAGATCCACCTGAAACATGTTTTCTCATTAAATTACCTCTCATATATATCTACTTTTATTTTGAGAGAGAGAGAGAGAGAGTGCACGCATGCATGCATTGGGGGAGGGGGCAGAGAGAGATAATCCCAAGCAGACTCCGCACTGTCAGCGCAGAGCCTGACATGGGGCTTGAACTCACAAACCTGTGAGATCATGACCTGAGCCACAATCAAGAGCCAGACGCTCAACTGAGTGAGCCACCCAGGCACCCCTAAATTATTTCTCATAACAGCTACTACTTATTTAATAGCATTTTGTGCCAGGTGTTGTGTAAATGCTTTATACATATTATCTAATTTCTTTTTTTTTAATTAAAAAAAATCTTTTTATTTACTTTTTTTTGAGAGAGAGAGCGTGAGCAAGCATGAATGGAGGAGTGGCAGAGAGAGAGAGGGAGACACAGAATCCCAAGCAGGCTCCAGGCTCTGAGCTGTCAGCACAGAGCCATACGCGGGGCTCGAACTCATGGACCACGAGATCATAATCTGAGCTAAAGTTGGTTGCTTAACTGACTGAGCCACCCAGGTGCCCCTAATTCTTTAAAAAAAATTTTTTTTAAATCTTTATTTATTTTGAGAGAGAGTGTGTGAGCTGGGGAGGAGCAGAGAAAGAGGGAGACACAGAATCCGAAGCAGGCTCCAGGCTCTGAGCTGTCATCACAGAGCCGGACGCGGGGCTCGAACTCATGGATCGTGAGATCATGACCTGAGCCGAAGTCGGACTCTCAACCAACTGAGCCACCGAGGCGCTCCCTCACTTAATTCTTATGATGCCCCTATAATAATATTATTATAATTACTCTACTTTTTTTGGATGAGGAAACTGGTTTGGAAGAATTTACACAGCTCACCCAAATATCACAGACAGACGTAGTAGAAGCAATCTTCAGACCCAGGCCTATGTGACTTTACGCTTCACGCTTTAAAGCAACACCTTACAGCAGTCATTACTTTCAGAAGGAAATTCAGAAGGACACGAATAATCCTAAGTGAACCTACAGAGGCTCAGCTTGAACACAGTATCTTAGTCCTTCAGTGGCTTTACTTGATCATAAGGCTGCCTTTTCAGAATATTGTGGCCCCAACATGTAGCCACCTCCAGGGTGTGTGGGGGCATCATGTATAAGGACAAGAGGAGAAAGAAAGGTGACTTAACAACAGGGACAGTTGTGCTTACCCTGATCTTAATGTTCTCCCAGAACACAATATTTCTCTGCATACCAGAAAGAAAGAACCAGCATCCTTCTCCTTATTTATCAAGAGGAAAACTGAGACTGAGGAAGGTGTGGTCCCTGGATCTTCAGAGACTGAGAAGAACAGTTGATGGGACAGTGGGGTCTTGTCCCTGGACTGGGGACCCCCTTGATAAAGAATTCATGGGAGAGAAAGTGGAAGTCACATAGTCCATGTTGGCAGATGTAAGCAAAACCAGATGCCATTGGTATCCTCATGGAACCCATTGTCTCATTTGAGGGAGGAACATTAATCAAGCAATCACCAAAATACATGTAAGTTTGCATCTCTGGAAGGTACTGGAAGGAGGGTACACGGTGTTCTGAGAATCTGTAACAGGGTAGTCAGGGAAGACTTCTCTGAGGAAGTGATGGATGACTAGATATTTTCTAAGTGAAGAGAAAAGCAGGGAACTCCAGAGAGGAAAGGTATATGCAAAGACCCTGCGGTAGGAGGGTGAATGGACAGAGTAAAGGGACATGACAGCATGAAAGGAGGCAGGTGTGCTTAGAATGAGCAGGAGCCTGATTTCACTCGAGGCTGGAGAGGGAGGCAAGGGCCAGGCCATGTCCTGCCTCGTAGGCCATGTTCAACAGGGAGGTGGTGGCTGGATGGGATTTGCTTTTCAAAAGGTTACTGTGGTTGTACTGGAGTGTTTGTGTGTGTGTGTGTACTTACGTGTATGTGCGCGCACGCCCAGAATCCCAGGAAAAAGAAGTGGGAGTAGAATGAATGCAGGTAGAGCCATTGAAAGCACCCTCCAATTGTCCAGAGGACAGGTGACTGGGACTAGCATACGAATGGAGTTGTGGGTGGTAGTGGAGAAGAGGGACAGAAGAATGGATCCAAGAGCCATTTGGGAAGTGAAGTCAGGAGGGCTTGGTGTGGATTTAGTATATCAGTTGAAGAAAAAAATAGGTGTCAAAGAGAATTCTTAGATGTTTGGCCTGAGCAGCTGAGTGGGTGGTAGGACCATTTGTAGGGACTGGAAATACTGGAAAAGGACTGGGATGGTGGGGACAGATCATGAGGCAGGTCTTAGACATGTTGAGTTTGAGGTGCCTTTGAGATATCTAGGAGAAGATGTTGAATAGATGCTTGCAGGTAGGGTTATAGATGAAGCAATGAAGGAGTTTAAGTTGCTAAGGTCTTAACTGAATTATATCCCTATCAATGGAAAATCCAACACAAGATTTCAGATCTCCCAATTCTTCCTGCAGTGCTCATTCCCTGACCGATGCTTGTTTCTCTTAAATAATTTCTTTTTTTTTTAAGGTTTATTTATTTTTGAGAGTGAGAGAGCATGAGCATGGGAGGGGGAAAGAGAGAGAGGGACATAAGATCTGAAGGGCTGACAGCAGGGAGCCCGGTGCTGGGCTGGAACTCACGAACCCTGAGATCATGACCTGAGCTGAAGTCAGATGCTTTACCGACTGAGCCACCCAGGTGCCCCTCTCTTAAATGATTTCTAAGGATGAAGGATAGTGTGCACATTCCCCTGGGATTCTGGGCATTCAGTTCAAATCAGTCTGCTACAAATGCCACCTTTATTTAAAGTTGTTTGGAAAACTCAGCTGATTTCTTATTCTACTGTATAACATTTTGTTGTTTCTGTAGTATAGTAACGCTATTAAAAATCTTTACCTTGGAGTAGAATTGCTAATGCAGGAAAGTGCTAGGAGTGTATCTGGCGTGATGGAACCATGTGTCCAGCTCCTGTGCCTGGGCACATCCCATTCGAGTGGCATGGCAATCTGCTTGTCACAGGACACGGGAAACAGTTTGTGGAATGACTCGGGAATGGGAGAGATTATAGGTTCTCTTGTGAACACATTGCTGTGATGTGCACTTGGCCCTAATGTGCAGCAAAAGAAATACACCAATGGGCCCATGACCATGGGATCCAGGGTTATCATGTGCAACACCCTCGTCCTAACAAACCATGCCAACCTAGAAGCTGCAGCCAGAGACACAACGGCATGGTCTTTCTAGGACACGGCTGTGGCTCTAGCTTCTTGGTAATACCCTGTGCGGATGGGCCTCATGTATTCTACATCAACAACCGACACATGGTGTTAAGTCTCAAGAAGGTAGAATATATGAGTCTGGAAATCAAAGGGGCACAAGTGGAAAGTTGCCTCTCTTGCTATTATTCCCAGTGACCCGCTCGGGGAATTTGTTTCTCATTTCTGTGACTCTGAGTTCCATGGGTTTAGAAGTCCTGGTTCCTAGAAGCTCATGTTTCCACTAGGAAACACAAGAAGAATCTCTAGGAGGGTCCAAGCTATGATTGTCTTCCCTTTAGTTACATCAGGCTCCTTGTGCTATGAGAGCACGAGGCAAGGAGAGAAGCCACCATCCTGGCAAGGACAGGTGCCTCTGATTATCAGGAGGAGGTAGGGCTGAGAGGTACTCATTTCCTCAGCTACCTGGGAAGTCCATGGCCCTGGCTAAAAGCTAATGCCTTCTTGGAAATTGCCCTGGGTGAAGAGAGCTGCCTCACTCAAGACTACGCCCTTATGCCCCTGGGGCAGCCTCCAGCCAATGGCTGGTGCGTCCGCGGATACAGTGTCTGAGCCTCCTTGCCCCAATTTGGAATAGATTTGAAGGATCATCCCAGTTGCTGTGGGATTGACTTAGCCTTTTGTTGTGGCTGCATCACCATTCAGTCTGTCCTTGTCCAGCCCTGCTGCCGTGATTCCTTCGGTGGTGGTGGTCTCGAAGAGTGCCCCCAATACACCAGCCACATGGAAATCTCCATCTCAGATCTGCTTCCCAGGGAAACCGAGCTCAGCAGCATGGCTCAGAGATGTGTCCGATAAATAGCTGAAAATAGAGGCTGGCATTTAGAAGGGAGATCGGTGCTGAAGATATAGACTTGGGCACCGTCCATCTAAAGACAATAGTGAAACCACGCTTGGATAGGATGGCTCCGGGAGAGTGATGGATTCTGATAAAGAGGAGGACATCTGTTGTATTAGAAGCAATAGTAGTATGTAGATATATAAATGTTACTGTTGATATTTAGTAAGAGGTCTTTTTTTTTTTTTTTAAGTTTTTAATGTTTGTTTTTGAGAGAGAGAGAGAGAACGAACGAACGTGAGCAGGGTTGGGGCAGAGAGAGAGGCAGACACAGAATTTAAGGAGGGCCCCATCCAGATTCTGAGCTGTCAGCACAGAGTCCGACCTGGGGCTTGAACTCACATCCTGCAAGATCATGACCTGAGCCGAAGTTGGATGCTTAACTGGCTGAGCCACCCAGGTGCCCCTTATTTATTTTAGGGAGAGAGAAAATCCCAAGCAGGCTCTGCACTCTCAGTGCAGAACCCAATGTGGGGCTCAAACTCATAAACCGTGAGATCATGACCAGAGCCAGTGGGGTAATTTTCATACAACATCGCACTCCAGTTATGTTCCTGCCCAGCTGATTTCAGGAGGCTTTCCTCAAATTGTTTATTTTCACGCTTCTTCCCTTTTCTGGTATATTTGGAGGGGTGGGGATACTATGTGCCTCTGATCATTCACATTTCCCTGCTACATTCTTTCTCCAATTCCTCTAATTCTGGAGGCTTTTTCTCTGTTTGACTCTCTTCTTTTTTTTTTGTTACACAGGTGGTTTGGGCCTGTATAAATGAAGTCTGTCTGCCTGAATGTTGGCAGTGGCTTAATGTTGGAATGAAAGTGGTAACTTCTGGGGACACACAGGGGTCAGGTTTCCAAGGGCAGTACCAAGGGGCATCATTGGAGCACCCGCGAGCAAAGAGGAATCTCCGTGGCCATAAATTAGAACGATTGCCCAACGCTGCAATCTAAAATTTGCTACCTCTAATGCTTTAAATAGCTCTCTCTCTCTTTGGCTTGAATATTTACTCGAAGGTCTGTAACAGTGCTCTTTGAGAACAGATCAATGCTATTATTCAAGTTGTATTTATCTTTTAGGTGAGTGAAACTTCCCATTGGCCATAATCAGATTGGATATTTTATAAATGTGAAGAGCTCATCCTTTTAGGCAGATACAAGGAAGAAATCCTTGTAGAGAAGGTGCAGGAATAAAATGATCTTATGTGTGACTTACAATTTTTTTAAATGTTTTTATTTATTTTTGAGACAGAGACAGAGCATGCACAGAGGAGGGGCGGATAGAGGGGGAGACACAGAATCTGAAGTGGGCTCCAGGCTCTGAGCTGTCAGCACAGAGCCCAACGCAGGGCTTGAACCCACGGAGTGTGAGATCATGACCTGAGCTGAAGTCGGACACTTAACCGACTGAGCCACACAGATGCCCCTCTTATGTATGACTTTAAAAAAAACTGTCAGAAAGATATAAAAGAATACATCCCTTTAAACCAAAAATTAAGACTGCCTAACATGGGGATGGGTCTCCTCATTTTGTTTGATTGCCTGTGAATTTTACATTTGAGGTGCTCAAATAATGTTCTTCTAACAGCTTGAGCTTTTTTTTAAGTTGTGCAAAAAAGTAAAAATCTGCTCAGATATTTAAAGGAAAGTGTTCCCTCCCCCTACCCCGCTCCCTTCCTCTCCCCGCCCTCCTTCTTTTTCATGTTTGGTGAAGTAAGGAAAAGCTTAAATTTCAATATTGGTAGAATCTAGTTTTTCCCAAGAATGGGTTTTTGGTGATTAAGATGGTAATGGACGTGTACTAATTTCGAACCAGTAGGAAGACCCTGAGAGGAATTTTTCTGAAAGTTGGGTGAATTTGTAGCATTTCTACCACACTCTTTATTCTGAGTCTTTTTTGACCCCGAGTTACATTTTTATTAGATGTCCAGCTGGGGTTCGTGTATGGAGTGGTCTTTACTGGCTAGGCTCACCCTGAAGTGTCATTTGTTGTCAGACATCACAAGGGTTCTTTCTCAAGCATGGTGTGTACCCAACAAAGGCAAAGGGAGAGGAAAACGCTGCTCTTTGTAGTTCTTCAGAGAATCAGGCTGATGGCAGCTCCGCCATCTTGGAGATTGAGCTGCTGGAACTGTCATAGGGTGCTGTATCTAGAAGGGCAGAGTTGAGTGTCATGCAAGATGTTTTTAAGAGCGGGGCTTGGAAGTGTCTTACTTTACATTTGCAAACATGCTTTTTGCTAGAACCCTGTCCTATTGCCCTAACTAAGGGTTGCTGGGAAGTGTGGTCTTCCTGTGTGCACCAGATTCTGTGAATCCATGGAAGTGTCCCTGCTCAGTCCCGTGATCTTTTTTGCAGTAGATCCTACTCACTGCACCTCAAAGGGAGATGAACAGGACACAGATCCAGTCACCTCACCTAGCTCAAAGTCTGGGATCTCCAGGTGGTGGAGTGGTAGTTCAAGTGGGCTCCCTCTTGGTCCTGTGAACCAAAGAAAGAAGATATTTGCCCCCCTTCCCCATATATAATTATGGAGCTACTTTATACTCCCATTTGGAAGGGGAAAGCACGGTAGACCTATAGCAATCACTGGTTCATGGCACTTAGGAAATCCCTCTAGGCAGATGTGGTGACGACCACCCCTCACTTTGGGGATGGGATAGACTTTAATTAGACCCTGCTATTCTTGGGATAATGCATGCCTCTGGATGCATCTTGGCTGTCCTTACCTGATGGAGCCTTTTGAGCAGGTGAGTAATGTCATTGGGGCTGCACTTTGGGAAATGCATTTAGGTCCAAGAAACATGTTAGGAAGTTGTTGCAGAAATTTGAACGTTACAGGGGCACCTGGGTGGCTCAGTTGATTGAGCATCCGACTTCATCTCAGGTCATGATATCATGGTTCGTGAGTTCGAACCCCTCATCAGACTCTGTGCTGACAGCTCAGAGCCTGGAGCCTGCTTCGGATTCTGTGTCTCCCTCTCTCTCTGCCCCTCATCCACTTGTGCATGTGTTCTCTCTCAAAAATAAACAAACATTAAAAAAAATTTAAAAAAGACACTCAAAAGTTGGAGAATTAGCCTCTGAACCAGTGGGGGTGGGTCAGAATGGGAGAAAGTGATGAATGTTACATGTAAAAAGCCACATTCCAAGGTCTTGCTAACTGGCTGGATACAGTTGAAGAAGGAGAGGAAAGGAGATCTGACTCGAAGGCCTTGTTCCTGGGTGACCAGGTCAGTGGTGGTGATACAGGGAAATCAACAGTCGGTCCTGACTTGGGGGAAGATGACTTTGGTTTTGCCCATCTTGCCTGATCTCACAGAGGAAATGAGCCCATGTCTTCACTTCATTAATGGACAGAAGCCTCCTGGTTATCAATTTTAGTGAAAAACATTTTAAGGTTTAAGAAATTTTAAATAGGGGAACCTGGGTGTCTCAGTTGGTCAAGCCTCTGACTCTTGATTTTGGCTTGGGTTGTGAGCTCGTGGTTTGTGGGACTGAACCCTGTGCCTCCAGTTTGGAGCCTGCTTGGGATTCTCTCTCTCTCACTCTTGCTCTATGCCCTTCCCTCGCTGGTGCTATCTTTTTCTCTCTTTCTCAAAATAAATAAATTAAAAATATTTTTAAGTAATCTCTGCACCCAACGTAGGGATCAAACTTAAAACCCTGAGATCAAGAGTTGCCTGCTCTGTGGACTGAGCCAGCCAGCCAGCCACCTCAGGGTAACCAGGTTTTAACTCCAGAAGTACACACGGCAAGTTACAGCCTTTTAGGGTCTGGAAGGCAGCATCTGTCCCCCTTTATCTTCTTTCTTTGAGCCAAACAACTTTTGTTTCCAGGCATTGTTTTTGTAAGATTTAATCTGTAGGCCTCTATAGACTACTGCTTGAGGTGTCTGCGGGGGCTCACTCTTGCTGTCTAGGGGATGATGCCTCTGTAGTTGCCCCCTCTTTTGTGTATAGTACAAATGATGAATGTCTCTAGCAGGTGCTGTTGGCAGCCCATCAGGTAGCCAGTCCCTTTCTTCTTGCTAACAGAGCCTGTATCTGTTCAGGCCTCCAGCCCGCCTTCCCATGTCCCCATGCTTCAGGAGAAGCTGTGTCTACTTCAGCCCTGAGGGTGGGTCCTAGCCCGTCTCTGAAAGCACTGGGAATCCCAATCCCCCTGCGAGGGGCTGCTTTAGGTGTGGGATTGTAATCCAGGTCTGATTAATGAGACGTGAGGGGCGATTCCTTGAGGAGAGGAGCTTCTGGGACATGTTTCCTTACTCCTAAGTAGGAGACACCGGAAGAAGTGACAGCTTTCTGCCTGTGGACCTTACTGTGTCTGGATGGGAGCCTCCAGCTTTCAAGTCATCTGGAGGGTAAAGCCAACACATGGAAAAAACAAAGCCAAGTCAGTCCTAGGAATTGGAAGGCCAGGTTTCTAAAATTCTTCTTATTTTTTTAAAGTAGGATTCATACCCTGTAAAGAGCTTGAACTCACAACCCTGAGGTCAAAACCTAAGCTGAGATCTGAAGTTGGATGCCTAGGGACGCCTGGGTGGCTCAGTCGGTTAAGCATCTGACTTTAGCCTAGGTCATGATCTTACGGTTCGAGAGTTTGAGCCCCACTTCGGACTCTGTGCTGACAGCTCAGGGCCTGGAGCCTGTTTCAGATTCTGTGTCTCCCTCTCTCTCTGCCCCTCCCCCACTTACACTCTGTTTCTCTCTCTCTCATTAATAAATAAACATTTAAAAATATTTTCAAAGTTGGACACCCAGCCGACCGAGCTGCTGTACTCCACTGAACTTCTGGGTTTTAAAGTGAACCTATTTTTTGGGTGCCTGGGTGACTCAGTTGTTTAAGTGTCCAGGTCTTGATTTGGCTCAGGTCATGATCTCCTGTTTTGTGAGATTGAGGCCCGTGCTGGGTTCCGCACTGAGTGTGCATTCTGCTTGGGATTCTCTTTCTGTCCCTCTCTCTCTGCCCCTCCCCTGCTCACAATCCTTCTCAAAATAAATGAATAAACATTAAAAAATAATCAAGTGAACACATTTCATTGTCATCTGTGGTAGTTTCTGTTCGAGTTTCCAAGTTACCAGCAGCTGAAGGCATCCTAACTGATAGGGGGAACTCTTTCCACGTGAGGCCCTTGGAAGAGAACACAGAACCAGAATGGTGGAAATCCCACCTCTGATATTTCATACAGTGTGCTTCTAAAAATGGGACTTCACTCTGAGATACCTTGTTTCCTTTCTTTTTTTCATAACCCCAGCACACATTTGGCACATACTGTTCTCGTGGACAACTAAGACCTTGAGGAACTTTTTCTCCACAAATTTCTTTTTGTGTGGTGATAAGATTCCTGAAAACCCTTTTTCCATATGATGCTGTCATGCCAGGGAAATGGTTGGAAGGAGCCAGACTTCCTGATCTGGTCAGAAAATCTTCTGGGGGCGCCTGGCTGGCTCAGTCAGAAAAGGGCGAGACTATTGATCTTGGGGTCATGAGTTTGAGCCCCATGTTGGGTGTAGATATTACTCAAATAAACTTAGAATAAACTGGAAGAGAACCTACTTTATGGCATTCTGCCTACAAGTCCACCAATGGAGATACAGTTCATGGATACTTGCAGAAGTTCCTCCAGCTAAATATGCACCTGTTGAGATGGCCCAGTGGCTGCCTCACATGTTACTTCTGGACATAGCAGCTCTCCGTTCAGCCAACTGTGAACTTGTCAGAGAACCCCATGTCTTTGTCCTCACCCTACCCCCTTTCTCAACATATCCTGCACAGATTCCAGTCATCTGACTCTTCCTAGGGTCCACCTCTACTTACGTTCCCAAACACACTGACGTGTGAGCATTTTCCTCTTTCCCATAAACTCTGTCAGTCTGAGCTCACTTGAGAGGTACATCCTTTTCTTTATTTTAATTGAAAATTTTAGAAATGTTTGTTGATTTTTGAGAGACAGAGGGGGAGTGGGGGAGGGGCAGAGAGAGGGGAAAAGACACAGAATCTGAAGAGGCTCCAGGCTCTGAGCCGTCAGTGCAGAGTCCGATGCAGGGCTCGGACTCACAAGCTGTGAGATCATGACCTGAGCCGAAGTCACACGCTCAACCGACTGAACCACCTGGGCACCCCAGCAAGTCCTTTTCTAATCCGCTGGCGTCCCCTCTGAAACGAGCTTAGGTTCATCCAGGCTCAGGAGGGTAAATTCATTACCTGCACTGGTTTCTCCTTGCAGGCAGGTGTCCCGGGACTCTGACAGGAGGCTGCCAGTCACATCTGCTTGTGTGTGAAGTCAGTGAAGGGGGAACAAAAAAATGCCAGGTCCTTGACCCTTCGCCTTTCTTAATAGTACGTTGTCAGCTGTCAAAGACAGAAATGTCACTCCCTTCATCCCCTCCCTTCTCCCGAAGCAGGAATTGGCTTTGATGGTTTTGGAGGAAATTCAAACAGTCACTTATTTGGGTGCTTGCTGTTAGGTAACCTCAGATGGCAGAGAGGACCATGGCAGAACCTTCCCGCAGAATCCTTCAGCTAAAGCGCTGGGGAAATCCAGTAACTCCTGGGCTCGCGGCCAATTCTTACAAACCCGATCAGTCATCCCTTGTGCTTCAGAGCCGGTGTCCCCTCTGTGAGAGACAAAAAGGCCCCAGAATGTGAGAAGTGCCTGCAGGCACGGTGCACGTTCCCTGTGTCGTGTCACCGTGCAGTGGCCGTGGCTTGATGGGCAGAGAGACGTCTCATAGGGAAGCTATTTGGTGGAGTCGCTTTAGCGGTTGTCAAGAATCATTTCTGACTTTGCATATAGTGAACGTCATGGCAGCTTCTGGCTGAGCCAAGCAGTACAGGGATGTAGGTGTCCTTCTGGGTGCTACCCCAGATAGTGTAATGATAAAGCACTGAGAGGAAGAGGGTGTGGAGCGTGCAGAAGTCACCGGTCTCTGCTGGTGGCTTTGTGAAAACCATACTTTTTAGTATGTGTTATCAGGAGGATCCCTTGAGTCTATGCATTTGGCCTTCTTCTAGAAGAGTCCCAGCTAGCTCTTTCACATAAATTACATCCCATGTTATTTTATCTTCCCGCTAGGTAGTCAGAATGTCGAGTTTGTTACTTGTTTGTTAGGAGCGATGGAGAAATTGGAACTATCTGATGGGATCCAAGAATGCCCATCATCAGTTACTACTCCCTATTTAGGTTTGGAGAAAAATAGAATACACAAGGAGGCAATGATCTGTACATCGGGAGCAAAGGTAATTATAAGCAAAGGTAATAATAAGGTAGACCTTGCTGCCTTACTGTTGGCTCCAGTTCTGAACCCAAACCTTGGCTTCTGGGAAGCTGGATAAGACCACCTGGAGTTTGTTTTCAAAGCTAGTGAGCATTTTTGGTTTTATCTCCTGAAACTCACACCTTAGTCTTCAATTTCACTACCGGAAGAAGACCATCCAACACACACATTACCTGTCCATCTGGCATAGGGTGGAATTAGTGGAGGTGGCCTGATGACCCCAGCTCCTCTCTGGAGCGCTGGGTTGAGGTACTTTACAGGAAGCTTGAAAGTGTGCTTAGAACACCTGCAAAACTGAGGCATGGAGAGGAAAACTGAGTTTTGGGGGAAGATTTCTAGAAAAATCTAGAAACTTGTAAGCATATAGTTTTATTTTGAAAAAAAAATTAAGTTTATTTTGAAAGAGAGAGAGAGCACAAGCAGGGGAGAGGCAGAGAGAGAGAGAGAAAGAGAATCCCAAGCAAGCTCTACACTGTTAGCACAGAGCCCAATGTGGGGCTCAAACTCATGAACCATGGGATTATGACCTGAGCCCAAATCAAGACCTGGATGCTTAACTGACTGAACCTGAAGTGCCCCCTCTTTCCTCTGTCTTCAAAACCAGCAGTATAGCATCTTCTGATGCCCCTCTCTGACTCTAAACCCCTGTCTCCCTCTTACAAGCAACTTACAATTGGATGGACTCACCCAGATAATCCAGAATCATATCCCCATCTCAAATTCTTAATCTAATCACTTGTACAAAGTTCCTTATGTCATACAAGGTACATATATTCTAGAGATTAGGATGTGGACATCTTTGGAGGGGGGTCATTATTTGGCCAGCCACAGTTCTTTAGTAAGTTACAATAGTTAAGGACAGAACAAAGTGGGGACAGTCAGAGGGAAAGGAAGCAAGGGGATGAGAGGCAGAAGAGAACTCCCTTGTGACTTTTTGTGGCTTTAGTCACCTTTTCTTTTGGCAATTCCTCAACTCATCTTTTATTTATTTACTTATATATATATATATATAGAGAGAGAGAGAGAGAGAGCGCGCGCGCGCGCGAGAGAGAGCGCGCGCGCACGCAAGTGGGGTAGAGGGGCAGTGGGAGAGAGAGAATCCCAAGCAGGCTCCACACTCCACTCGGAGCCCGATGTGGGGCTTGATCCCACAACCCTGTGATAACGACCTGAGCCAAAATCAAGAGTTTGATCCTCAAGTGACTGAGCCACCCAGGCTCCATCAACTCATCTTTAAACAGACCTTGCTACTCAGTTCCCGAGTGAGATTTCTAGTTGCCCACCAGATGCCTGTGCTCTGTTCCACAAAGTTTAAGTTCAGCCCAGACAAAAATGAACTTATTCTTCTTCCCTACCTCCCAAGTCCTCCTTGCTGTTCTCTTGTCTCCATGAATTACACTCATCCCCCTTTATCTATGGTGGGTACATTCCAAGATCCTCAGGGGATGCCAGAAACTGTGGATGGCATTGGACACTGTATATGCTATGTTTTTTCCCTGCACAAACATACCTAGGATGAAGTTTAATTTGTAAATCAGGCATCATAAGTTGTTTTTTTTTTTTTAAAGATACACACATTCCTTTTTGTTTTATCATTTTTAATGATTTTACTTAAATTCCAGTTAACATTCAATGTAATAGTAGTTTCTTGTGTACAAAATAGTGATTCAACACTTCCATGCAGCACAAGGTACTCATCACGGCATGTAGGCACCATAAGTTATTAACAGTAAATAATAGAGCAATTATAGCAATGTACTGTAATGAAACTTATGTGAACTGTGCCTTCTCTTTCAAAATATCTTTTTAAATTAACTTTTTATTTTTGAGAGAGAGAGAATGCATGCAAGTGGGGGAGGGGCAACAGGGGAGGAGGACAGGGAATCTGAAGTGGGCTCTGTGCTGACAGCAGACTGTGAGATCATGACTTGGGCTGAAGTCAGATACTTAACTGACTGAGCCACCCAGGTACCCCTTAAAATACCTTTTTAAAAAATATTTAGTCTCTACACCCAATGGGGGACTCGAACTCATGACCCTGAGATGAAGGGTTGCATGCTTTTCCAGGCAGGCGCCCCTTTCTCAAAATATCTTATGTACTGTACTCATCCTTTTTAAAAAATGTTTATTCATTTATTTACTTAGAGTGCTTGAGTCCAAACAAGGGAGGGGCAGAGAGAGGCAGAGAGAGAATCCCAAGCAGGCTCCAAGCTAAGCGTACAGAGCCCGACTTGGGACTCAAACCCACTAACCATGAGATCATGACCTGAGCTTAAAATCAAGAGTCAGCCACTTAAACGACTGAATGACCTAGGTGCCCCCTCATCCTTCTTCTGATAAGCAGAGATGATGCAGCACCTACCTCCTGAGGTAAAGTGAGGTGAATGACATAGGGGTTGTAACAAAGCCTTAGGCTGCTACCTTCCCACAATGGGTTCATGTGCTTTTGAACTGTGGCTGACCTCGGGTAACTAAAAATTGCAGAAAGGGAGCCTGTGAATGATGGGGGCTGCTGTCCCTACAGTCCATCCTGGTGCCCAGGTTGCTTCACTGGAATCACCGTCTACCTTTGTCGCTTCACACATCCAATTACTAAATTCTGTTAAGTTCTATTTTCCAATCCTAAAGTTTGTAGTGATAGCCTGGAAGTAACCCCGCTCCAGATGTCTTTCTCTACTACTAGCCATACGGATATAGAGCTTTTTCTCAAAAACAAATCTTCCTCTCATGATTGTGGTTATTCAGTAACCCCTACCTGATTAAGAAATAAGAATCTCATGTTCTACAGACCGAACACATCCCCCTGAAAAGATCCTGAGGGGATCATTGAAACCCTAGGCTCAGCATCCAGGGCCCTCCCTGACCTGCCTCAACCTCCTTTCCTGCCATTCCCTCACCGTCCAGGGGTGATTCATGTTTTGGAGACAAAGATGTGTGAGTTCCAGTTCTGGCTCAGCCCCTTGAGAGCTGAATAATCATGGTCCAGTGTCTTAACCCGAATCTCTATCCATTACCATGTATGTAAAGTAAGTTCAGTGATTGTGCTTACATCAAAAAGAGCTGAGAGAGTGAATTGAGATAATGTATATGAAGATAATAGCAGGATGATTAGCAAATGCTAAGGTCTCCATGAACATACATTCGTTACATGGATTTTTACGTTCCTCGTCTTGGTGCACCATAATTACTTACATATTCCTCTCTCTCCTATGTATGACTCTATACTTCTTGACATCATTCAGTTCCGAATCCCCATCTCTTAGCCTGACACAGAGTAAGGTATTTCATAAGTGTTTGAGTGTCGGTGAAAGCCTTGATTGGTAAAGCTCATTTTGTAAATCAGGTTTTTAACATAAAAACAACTACAAAAATATTTGAAGGTAATCAATTGTGCATGTTATATTTTGTTAAGAGTGCTTTAGCTTTGAGGCGCCTGGGTGGCTCAGTCGGTTGAGCGTCTGACTCTTGATTTCGGCCTCAGGTCATGATCTCATGGTTGGTGAGATTGACCCCCAAGTCAGGCTCTGTACTGACAGCGTGGAGCCTGCTTGGGATTCTCTCTCTCTGCCCCTCCCCTGCTCACGTGCTCTTTTTCTCTCTCAAAATAAATACATAAGCATAAAAAAAAAGTGCTTTGGCTTTTATGTAAGTGACCCCTCTAACTTGCCTTCCTACAAGATAGTAGTGCCTCATTTAATTTTCTAAAGATGGGAGGATGACTTGAGAGAATAAAAAGCACAATTTTTGTCTTTTGAGGAGTGTCCTGCTGAAAGATTTTTAAAAGTCAGATATCATTTTTGCAACGTGAGCGCAAACGTCTTCACCTCTCAGGATTTACCTTTATGTCCAGAGCAATTAAACGAAAAACCAGCAGTATCTGGAAACTGGAGGCTGCCTTATGCTCTAGGAAATCAGCAATCAAGATTTTATTTCATGTTTGAGAGAGAATTGGTCTTATCTTGCCTCTGCTTTTTAAGAATGACCGTGTCAGATGAATTTACTTAATGGAGTAATTTTGTTTGATGACAGTGGTAGGTATCAAAAGCCTGTGTCTCTTATTCTAGTCATTTGTTTTCTTGCTTATTTTCATGGAAATTGTCCTTAAAATAGAAGTACACACGTCCTTATACCCTTACCATGCATTTCAAGACTTACGTACTTTAAAATTATTACCCAGAAGTAGGTTTCATAGACTAGCTACACAGTATGTTATTTGACTAGCAATTATTAAAATTTGTGGGTCTTTTGGGGCACTTGGGTGGCTCAATCGCTTAAGCATCTGACTCTTGATTTCAGCTCAGGTCATGATTTCATGGTTTGTGGGATTGAGCCCCGCATCGGGCTCTGTGTTGACAGCACGGAACCTGCTTAGGATTTTCTCTCCCTCTCTCTCTGCCCTTCCCCTATTTGCTCTCTATCTCTCTCTCAAAAATAAATGAAAAATAAACTGAAATAAATCTGTGTGTGTGTGTGTGTGTGTGTGTGTGTGTGTGTGTTTTGCATTAGAATTGCCAGTCTTTTCTAGGTGTCTGGCATTATGTGTTCAGTGTCCTCACACATTCTTCTTGGGTCATTTGCTCATACCTTACAGATCAGCTCCTTGGGGTATCTAGCTGGATAACATAATCGAGCTGGGAAGAAATTCAGGTTGCTCTTTGTTGCTCAGCTGCAGTCGTTTGCAGGGGATATTTTATGCGAACGGTTGCCTTTATATAATACAGGTAGTTTGGCCCTGGCAGTGTAGAACCAGAGTTCTGGATTCCAGCAGGTAGAGGGAGGTGAGCTGCCCTGGCCCCCTTCCCTGCTAGACTCACTGTTGTCCAGCATAGAAGTTTGGGTTAGGGATGCAGAGAACAGGGCAGAGGTGGGGGAGAGGAGACTGGGCGTTAGAGGAGAATGTCCATCCCCCGATTCTTCTGTGGCAGGTGTCGCGGTGCAGACTCAGTCTGCTGTGCTCATCGTGAAACCCTAAATATCCTGGACATCTTTACTGGGGAAAATGAAAGTTCCTTACAATACATCCCTCCCCCAAGAGATTCCAGGTGAACTTGTTTGGTGAAGGAGCCACCCCCTCCCCCTGCCACCACCCGCAGTTTGGTTTTCTTTGCCGGTCCCCACATGGGCTCCAGGACTGTGGTATGCAAAATACTAGTGGATGCATAAGAGATGAGTTTAGATAGTATGGGGGTGAACACATTTTCTTTTAATGTTCTGTATTTTTGGGGTAAACATACCTACTGAATTTAGGATTTCATGGTTATTATCACTTTTAACTTACACTCATTCATATAAAAATATTGGTTGATTTAAAAGCATTTTTTAAATGTTTATTTATTTTTGAAAGAGCATGAGCAGAGGAGGGGCAGAGAGTGAGGGAGATACAGAATCTGAAGCAGTTTCCAGGCTCTGAGCTGTCAGCACAGAGCCTGACAGAGCCGGACGCGGGATGCGAACCCACAAACTGCGAGATCATGACCTGAGCCGAAGTCAGAGGCTTAAATGACTGAGCCAGTCAGGTGCCCCTGAAAAATATTGGTTGATTTTTAAGAAACAAGTAGGTACTAACACAAGTCCGATAGAATATGGCAATGATTTTGAAGGTTGTATTCTTTTTTTTGTTTAAATTTTTTAAACATTTATTCATTTTTGAGAGACAGAGATGGAGAGTAGTTGGAGGAGGGGCAGAGAGAGAGGGAGACACAGAATCTGAAGCAGGCTTCAGGCTCCGAGCTGTCAGCACAGAGCCCGATGCAGAACTTGAACCCACGGACCGTGAGATCATGACCTGAGCTGAAGTCAGTTGCTTAACTGACTAAGCCACCCAGGTGCCCCTAGTAGTATTTTGTTTTTAAGTTTACTTATTTTGAGAGAGAATGAGTGAGGGACAGGCAGAGAGAGAGGGGGACAGAGGATCCAAAGTGGGCCCTGTACTGACAGCAGCGAGCCTAATGTGGGGCCCGAACTGAAGAACTGTGAGATCATGACCTGCGCCCAAGTCGGATGCTTAACCTACTGAGCCACCCAGGCGTCCCTCATAGTAGTATACTATAATAATCATTAATGGTATTATTCTGTAATTTGTCTTGACCTAACTGTACCAGGCATGTGTCTGTGTCAGAACATACTCATTTTGGTTGTTTTAATGGGTGTATACAATTCCATTCATAGACGCACCAAAAGGTACTTACCGAGCAGTGTGTGATGATCATATGATTATGGCCAATGTTCTGTCTTCATAATCAGTGCTGCCGTGTGTATGTGAACATGTGTATGTGCATGTATTTTGTGCATTCATACAACTGTTTCTACAGGAGTAATTCCTCGAAATGAGAATGATGAAGGTTATAAACATTTACTCTTGTTTTGGATCATGTCGGTTTCCCTCCAACGTGCTCTAGGATTTACGTTCCTACCATTAGTGCCTGAGAGTGCCTGTTTCTCTACCCTTGACTGACACCAGACATGATCAGTCTTCTTAATCCTTGTCAGATTCCAATCCTTGGACTGCTTCTGTGGGCAATTCTCTTTCTTTTGTGAATTGCTGGTTTATATCCAATGCCCATTTTGCTTTTATGTAGTTCTCATTTTCTTCAATGTCCCTCAGTAGACTTTTGTTATTTTCTTCATAAAATCTCCATTGTATTACTAGAATTAGCTCCAGAGAACTTTAAATGTCCCTGAGCTCACAATAGATTATTATAATTCAGGTGTTCTATAGAAACCAGATGGTTCTCACTGGATGAATTTATCTTGACGGGGTTATCATATTTCAGGAGATTTGTTCTAGGAATTTCTGCAGTTTTTGAAGGCAGAATCATGATCTGATCAATGTATGAAAAGGTGTCTGTTCTTAGAACTTCTCTACCCAAATTTGGCTCGCAAAAGACTACTGAATAAACCAGACCATCAAATAAAAAAGCCGCTTATGAGAAATAACAAGTACTAATACATAAATAGTAAGATATAAATGCAAGGAAACATTTATCAAGCACCTACTGTATATTAGACACTTTGTATCTTATGTGGAAGATACAAAGGTAGCTAAGAAGTGGCTCTACTTTTTCTAATTTTTAATTTAATTAAATTCAAGTTAGTTCACATACAATGTAGTATTGGTTTCCGGAGTAGAACCCAGTGATTCATCTCTTCTATATGACAGCCAGTGCTCATCCCAACAAGTACCCTCCTTAATGTCCATCATCCATTTTGCCTATCTCCCATCCTCTCCCCCCACCCCAACAACCCTCAGTCTGTTCTCTGTATTTAAAAGTCTCTTAAAGGGACACCTGGGCGGTTCAGTCGGTTGTGCGTCCGACTTCAGCTCGGGTTGTGATCTCACAGTTTATGAGTTTGAGCCCCACGTCAGGCTCTGTGCTGACAGCTCAGAGCCTGGAGCCTGCTTCAGATTCTGTGTTTCCCTCTCTCTCTGCCCCTCCCCTGCTTGAGCTCTGTCTCTCTCATACGTAAATAAACATTAAAAAAAAATTTAAAACAGAGTCGCTTATGGTTTGCCTCCCTCTCCGTTTTTCTTATTTTTCCTTCCCTTCCTCTACGTTCATCTGTTGTGTTTCTTAAATTCCACATATGAGTGAAATTATATGATGTTTGTCTTTCTGACTGACTTATTTCTCTTAGCATAATATCCTCTAGTTTCATCCACGTTGTTACAAATGGCAAGAATTCATTCTTTTTGATTACTGAGTAATATACCTGTGTGTGTGTGTGTGTGTGTGTGTGTGTGTGTACATCACATCTTCTGTAACCATTCATTAGTCGATGGATACCACTTGGGCTCTTTCCATACTTTGGCTATTGTTGATAGTGCTGCCATAAACATTGGGGTGCACGTGCCCATTTGAGTCAGCATTATTTTATCCTTTGGATAAATACCTAGTAGTGCAATTGCTGGGTCATAGGGTAGCTCTATTTTTAATTTTCTGAGGAACCTTCATACTGTTTTCCAGAGCAGCTGCACCAGTTTGCATTCCCACCAGCAGTGCAAGAGGGTTCCTGTTTCTCCCCATCCTCGCCAGCATCTGTTGTTTCTTGTGTTGTTAATTTTGAAGTGGTTGTACTTTCAAAGAGCTAATACTCCTGAAGGAACAAAGAGACACACATTTATACGTGTAATTGCAGTGAAATACTGTAGGTGTTAGGATATCATATGCTGGGCAGATTGGGGAGTTCTTTGTATGCATGACAATGTGAAAGGATGGTTGCCAGGAAGGCTTTGGAGAAGAGTGTCTGAGGTGGAGTCCTGGAAACTGAGGCGGGAAGAAAACTCCTTGCCCAAGGCAGGGCTGTGTGAAGGCCCCCTGTGAGGTTCCAGGGGGCCTCAAGGGCTTCTGTATGACTAGGGAATAGGTGGGTTCATTGGGGACAAGCTGCGGTCAGACTGTGCAGGATCTTTTATGCTATCAAAGAGTTGGAAATCTTTCCTGCAGCAATGTGGAGCCAGTGGAGGCGTTAAGCAGGGGGCTGGTGTGGGGGATGTTTGGGTTTTGAGGGGGTGGCTCTGATTTCAGATGGAGCATGCGTGTTGCATGGATGGAATGTTGCATGGATGAGATGTGGTGGTTTGGGGGCAAGGGAGGGGGCAGAGAGCAGAGTCTGTGGCTGGCTGGGTGATAGTGGTATTAACCTGCCGAGGGAAGTGAGAAAGAGGGCAGGTTTGGGGGAAAAGATAGGTCTGCCTTACTGATTGAATGTGGGGTGTCCATGGGAAGCCGTGGTGGAGAGACCCAGCAGTTGGCTGTGTGTGCATGACTCAAATGTACTCATGCACTTGGTGAATATTGATTAAGTGTCGTGTGCCTTATATCTTAGATTAAATGAGGTGCTCCCCAAACCCCTGAGCCACTATAGATGATTCTTTTGTCACTTCTAACCATCCCTTAAGTGATGAATATCCTTTCTGTGTTTCATTTCTCCAAAGTTTATTCTCAACTTTGTGTGATCACCTTGCTGTTTCCATGAACTGACCCCATACATTACAGAGAGACAGAAGAGTAAACTTATTTGTTAAACTACATGTATTTACTTCAGAATTTTTTCTTCCTTTAAAAATGGTTTATTTATTTATTTTGACAGAGAGAGAGAGAGCACACATGAATGGGGGTGAGGCAGAGAGAGAGAGGGAGAGAGAATCCCAAGCAAGTTCCCTGTTATCAGCACAGAGCCTGACACGGGGCTCAGTCTCATGACTGTGAGATCATGACCTGAAACCAAAGCAAGAGTTGGATGCTTAACCGACCGAGCCACCCAGGTGCCCCAGAATTTTCATTTGTTTCAAATATATCCTCTAGAATAAATGCACATTGTTCAGTTCAAGGCTTGTATCCCAGACTATTATAAATTATATTTCCAGAGTTCATCTGTGTTGTTAAGACGTATTACAAAAAACAGATATTTACCTAAACACCTAAGGAAGACGCATGGGTTATTTTCATTATAAATTGTAACATTAATGCTGATGACAGCTACCATTTATTGTGTACCTTTTACATAACTAGTCTATCGGGGACATTCTGTTTGACTTACATGCATACATTACGTATGTATATACCTTCTGGGATATGTATTGTTATTTGCGCTTTATTGAGGGAATTCTGCCTCTTCATTCCTTTCCAGAAACTCTTCCATGAGATCTTTTGTGGGCTCATCTTTATCTGGGCGTTTTTTGTGACTGATGATTCCAAGGTCATTCATCTCTCCATTTACACCTCCTTTGACCAGTTTCACCTGGTACGTGGCTTCCCTCACTGTCTGTGTCCCGATGATTCTCATCTCCACATGTTCTGCCTGGATCTCTGTTCTGAGCTCCAGACAAGTTAGTCCAGTGCCCACCAGTCCCCTGCAGTTGGCCGTGTCGTTGGCACCTCAAATTGGTCACATCTGGCATTACACTCATTGTCTTTCCAAGGTGTGCCCAGGCTCCCAGAGTCCCTCTTTTAGAAAGCTCATTGCCGTGTGTGCCAGCAACCCGGAAGTTATTCTTCCCTTCTTCCTTGCTCCTCACATTGAACCTGTCTCCAGGCTCTGTTGGTTCTGGTCCCTAACTCTCTCTCATGCACACTCTCTCTTCTGTTTCTCCTCTGCCAGGGCCTAACATTTATGTAATATTTTATAAATTTTTAATGTTTATTTATTTTTGAGAGAGAGGGAGACAGAGCATGAGCAGGGGAGGGACAGAGAGAGAGAGAGAGGGAGACACAGAATCTGAAGCAGGCTCCAGGCTCTGAGTTGTCAGCCCAGAGAGCCTGACGCGGGGCTTGAACTCACGAGCTGTGAGATTATAACCTGAGCTGAAGTCAGAGGCTTAACCAACTGAGCCACCCAGGTGCCCACATTTACATAAATAAAAAAATTTTTTTTTAATGTTTACTTATTTTTAAGAGAGAGAGACAGAGCGGGAGCAGGGGAGGGGCAGAGAGAGGGAGACACAGAATCTGAAGCAGGCTCCAGGCTCTGAGCTGTCAGCACAGAGCCCAATGCGGGGCTTGAACTCACGAACTGTGAGATCATGACCTGAGCTGAAGTCAGACGCTTAACCAACTGAGCCCCCCAGGCACCCCACGTTTATATAATTTTTAAAATATGCTTATTTATTTTTGAGATAAAGAAAGTGAGAGAGGGACAGAGAGAGAGGGAGACAAAGGATCTGAAGTGGGCTCTGCACTGACAGCAGGAAGTCCATTGTGGGGACTGAATTTACAAACTGTGAGGTAGTGACCTGAGTCAAAGTTGGAAACTTAACCGACTGAGCCACCCAGCTGCCCCTGGGGCTCCTAACATTTATGACCGCCACTATGGTGACAGCTTCCAAAGTGACCTGGTTTGCTAGGTCTCTTCCCTCCGGTTCTTTCTCTACAGACCTTGTGAGATTAAGCCTTCTAAACACAAAACTGAGATTCTGCCCTCTCCTCTTGCACTCAGTAGCTGCCCATGAATATCACGATGTCCTCTGGATGCTTGCGGGGAACAGGTAAGGTCTTGTTTCCACTTCATTTTCTGCCAGGCTCTTTCCTACCCACCACTTTTCAACCACATCCTGCGTTTCCTTGTCCTGTTGTGTGCTCTCTCATCCTTGGGGTCTCCGTACATGCTGCCCTCTATGCCAGGAACATTCGTCCATCCCCGATTGCTGATGAGCCCACGCTTCTCCCTTTGCGCTCAGGCCGGGCAGTATGTCTGCTAGGAAGCCTCTCCCTCTTTATGGAGCACAGGTATTCCTCTGTCCTCCCAGGGCTTTCTCTGCTCCTCACCATCAGGTACCCACTGCACTCTTGAAATGATCATCTGTCCTGCCATGGTCTGAACTCCACAAAAGCAGGGAGGGCGTCGATCCTGGCGTAGAGTAGGTGCTCAGTAAAGGTACTCATGAAGGAGTGTGTGAATCCAAAGCTCAGGTTAAACAAAAATTTTTAACGTTTATTTATTTATTTTGAGAGAGAGAGAGGTAGGGAGTGAACAGGGGAGAGGCAGAGAGAGAGGGAGACAGAATCCCAAGCAGGCCCTGCACTGTCAGCGTGGAGCCTGATATGGGGCTTGAACTCGTGAACTGCGAGATCATGCCTTGAGCTGAAATCAAAGGTTGGGTGCTCAACTGGTTGAGCCACCCAGGTGCCCCTCTAATAGCTCGGGTTAAAACCAGGTCAGCCTGCCTTTGGAGTCCATAATCTTGGTACCGCGTGCTTACTTAGAATCTTCTGCTTTACAGTCTTGCTCTGGACACAGTAACAGCAGGGTGTGGATGGGGTGGGGTGGGAATGGCATCACTATGTAGTGTTACCTTTGAGAATGAAGCAAGGCACTCTTGCCCCAATCTGAGAATGATGTTGTGTTCTACTTGCACAACAGGTGAAGAACTCACTGGATAGAGCCCTAGCCCCGGGTGCAAATCTTCCAGGGGAACCACCTCTGGACCTCCCGTCTGGGCTTGCCAGTGGCATGGGTGTGGAGCCATTTAAATACTTTCAAGGCAATTATGGGAGGGCTTGGAATATCAAAGTCAATACCAGAAGCCCATTTCAAAAAGTAAAAGGGAATAATGCTTATTAGAAATTGAAAGTCACGTGAGCAGCCCTGGAAATGGACAGGGAGTTAGTGGTGCAGCTGTATTTTGAACCAGTTAAAAGCTAGAAATAGAAAGCAGAGGGAGAGCTGCTAAGAGACTATATCAGAATAACCCAAGCCTGCGTTCCCGAAAGCACAGGACTCAGGTTTCAAAGGGGTGAGTAGCTGTTTCTGACTTGAGTACCCTGAATGATGCTCAGCTTCTGACGTATGCCTCGTTCTGGGAAGAACTGGCCCCAACCCATGATTACGGTCCTTCTCTACCGCCTTCAGGGACCCTTCAAAGTATTTGCTTTTTTCTTGCTCTCTTCTCTCTCCTCCCAGCCCCATGCACTCTATACGGAGAGCTTCTAGGCACTGGTACTTATTTATCTTCCCTGGCCATGCGAAGTGCCTCTGCATGTTCGTTAGCAGAGCTGGCTCTCGACAAATTCATTCAGTGACTGATAAGCTGTTTATAGGCAGGCACTCTTTTATTCATCTTTGTATCCTCAGTGCCTCACCTGATATTAAATGAAACTGAAGCAAAAGGTTAATCTACTGAGCTGGATTTAAAACAAAAGATTAAACGGACAAGCTGAAATGGAACATGTAATTATTGCAGTCACAGTATTTGAATTTGTGCACATAGGCAAACCCTAAAGATTCTTGAAGTAAGCCCAAGCATGGGGAGACACAAATTATATAATAAACAGTTTGGAGTTCTTGAAGGTGGTATCTAAACTTTGTCCCAGAATACAGGGAAATCAATGAGAGGAAACAAGTACATGAGTAAGCGTTAAGTGAATTAAGCAGATAGTGTTTATTCCAAGTTCAGAAGTGAGATCCTTCTGGAGTGCATTTAAGGAAAAGAAATTAAGTTGGGTCAGGAAGCTGGGGTAAGATTGGAATAATGAAGGTTGGGGGCAGAAAGGTATCTGAGATTAGGACCAAGAACAAATATTTTGTGCTTCGTCATGACCTTAAACAAGAGCCCAAGACCATAGCTAGAAACAGGCCAAGCAGTCTTTGAAAGGCTAGGGGGAAAAATAGAGAAAATGTAGTCAAATGTGGTAGATTTTATCTTTTTTAATTTTCCAAATACAGAACATGTTTGTTTGGATTTCTTTCCAATGTAATGTATCAAATGTTCCTGGGTCTCTCCCGTTTTCTCGGTTTGGTGGTCGACTTTTTGTAGGAGTCTTAAGTGTGTCAATACAGGTGACATGGGGCGCCTGGGTGGTTCAGCCGGTTAAGCATCCAACTTTGGCTCAGGTCATGATCTCGTGGTTAGTGTTTTTTTTTTTTTTAAAGTTTGTTTATTTTGAGAGAGTGAGCAAGCAGGGGAGGGACAGAGAGAGGGAGAGAGAGAGAGGGCACGCACATCCCAAGCAGGCTCCACGCTGTCGGCACAGAGCCTGATGAAGGGCTTGAACTCACTAACCGTGAGATCATGACCTGAGCTGAAACCAAGAGTTGGATGTTCACCTGACTGAGCCACTCAGGTATCCCAAATTTGGTATATTTTAAAAGAAGATTTAGTTTTCTGAATCAGCGTAAGGATTCAGATATTCCTCTGATGTCAGAATGAAGATTTATGCTGGCTTGTTCCAGGAGTAGCTTCCCAGGAAGACAGTTCCCTCCTTCAAGGAGAGGCAGGACACCATGTCCCTGGTGACGTTGTGAAGAACTCTACTAGAGGCCAGACGTCTACCCACCAGGGACTGGGAATATGGGTTTGCCTTACCTCCTATTACTGAGAAACTAGTGTTAAAAACATCTAAGAGGGTACTTTACTTTGGCCGTGTCTTCTTGCCTTCTTCCTGTTTCAAAGGAACAAGTTTTTTGCTTCTGTCACTCACCAGCCCGTTGACTGTGGTTCTGGATCTCATCGCTGCTCACCTCCATGGCCTTTTCTGCTTCTGGTGTCTTCCTAGTAGTCTGCCAGCTTGTTGCCAATTTCTCCGCTTCCCTGCCATGCTGAACTTCTCAGAAGAAATGTCCACTTTGTGTTCTCATCATTCTTTCCCATCTTGATACATTTCCAACCTGTCTCCCACCCCATTACACCGTGTTGAGCTCTTTGCAACATACCTCTCCTGCCTTCTTGTAGTATCTTTGTGTCTGTTACCTTCTTTTTTAAAATTTTTTTTAAAGTTTTATTTTATTTATTTTGAGACAGTAAGAGAGTGAGTGTGTGCAAGCAGGGGAAGGAGAGAGGGAGAGGGAGAGGGAGAGAGAGAGAGAGAGAGAGAGAATGAATCCCAAGCAGGCTCCACACTGTTAGCACAGAGGCTAACATGGGGCTCAAACCCATGAACCGTGAGATTGTGACTTGAGCCTAAATCAAGAGTCAGACGCTTAACTGACTGAGCCACCCAGGCAACCCTGTGTCTATTCTTAACCAATTATCCCAAATTAGTGGTTTGAATGAACATACATTTATTATCTCACAGTTGATGAGGGTCAGGTATCTAGGAGTTGGGTTTCTCATGAGGGCAGGGCTGATGTCATCGGAGGGCTTGACTGGGGCAGGAGAATTCACTTCTGAGATGCCATACTCACATGATTGTGGACTGGAGGACTAATATTTTTGCCACCTGGGAATCCCCATAGTACTGCATGGCTAAACTCAAGACATGGCAGCTAGCTTCTCTTGGAGTGAGTGATAGATAGAGAAAGGGACAGATCGAGAGAGAGAGAGAGAGAGAGAGAGAGAGAGAGAGAGAGAGAGAGAGAAAGAGAGAAGGAATGACTAAGACAGGAGCTGAAGTGTTTTTTTATCACCTAGTCTCCCATGTCACATGTCCTTACTTCTGCTTTATTTTATTCATTAGAAGTGAGTCACTAAGTCCAGCCCATGCTTAAGGGTAAGGAAATTAAGCTCACCTGAAGAGAAGAATTTTGAAGAATTTGTAAACATATTTTTAAAACCTTTTGATTCTTATCTCTTGATTTTGCCAGGGTCCCTCTTTTTAAATTCAACCCCCCCCCCCACTTTATTGGCTGCTCTTCTGTGATGCTAGCCCACTCCTTACCTCCTTTCTGTCCTCATATAATGTGAAAAGCTATCAAGACTCTGTCTTGGGCTTTTCTCTCCTTCTGTCTTTCCCATCTCCCCTTGTGCTCTTTCCTTCTAGACACTTCAAATACTGTCAATTTAACAGTATTACCAAGTTTCTATCTTCAGTGCTGGCTTCTTGTTAGGTATTTAGATTTATATTTCTGTTCTTTTCACCTTCATAGTTGGAAAGATTTTTACATTTCTCAATGTTAACTCTTGGTCTTCAAAACCTGCTTCTCCTTTACTTTTTCCCCATCTCTATAAATAAAACAGCTCAAGCTGCTGTTGTTGAAGCCAGAAATGTGAGTGCCATTTTTTTTTTTTTTTTTTTTTTGCCCCCTTGCCTTACCACTTCCATTCTGGACCTTTTTATTGGATTATGTCTCCTATTTGTCCTCTTGCCCCTCCCCTCATCTTCCTCAAGCAAAAAAGGACATTTAAAAAATATCTCATGGACCAAAAAAAATGGTTTTTACATTTCTTTTTTAGTTTTTATTTTGTGTGTTTCGCTCCATACATTATTTTAAAAAGAAAAAAATTTTTTAAAATGTCAGCTCTGTACCCATCATGGGGCTTGAACTTCTGACCCTGAGATCAAGAGTTACATGCTTTACAACTGACTCAGTCAGGTGCTCCTAACTTTATAAATTACTTTTGTCATAGTTTAAATGTATAATCTTAAGTTCTACATTCTCTTCTTTTGGTTTAAAAAAAAGATAGAATTTGTTGTCTCACATGATTAAAAACACCAAGGTAAATGTGTGGCCTTGGGGCTCTAGGATGAGTCTCTCTCCACCTCTTATCTCTGCGTTTCTCCTGTTAATTTCAATCTTTGGCAGGCTCTTTCCAAGTGAGGGTGGCATTCAGAAGCTTTTATTTTGATGTAGTCCCAATAGTGTTTTTTTTTTTTTTTTTTTTTTTTTTTCTTTTGCTTCTGTTCACTTGCCTGAGGGGACATATATAGAAAAGTTTTTCTACAGCCGATGGTTAAAACAAATCACTGGCTATGTTTTCTTCTAGAAGTTTTATGGTTTCGGTGTCACATTTGGGTCTTAAATCCACTTTGAGTTTATTTTTGTATATGGTGCAGAAAAGTGGTCCAGTTTCATTCTTATGCATGAAGCTGTCCAGTTTTTCCGGCACCATTTGTTGAAGAGACTGTCTTTTCTCCATGGTATATTCTTGCCTACTTCATCATGGATTAATTGACCATATAAGCTTGGGTTTATTTTTGGGCTCTCTATTCTGTTCCATTGATTTGTCTATTTTTTTTTAAGTTTATTTATCTTGAAAGAGAGAAAGAGTGGGAGAGGGGCAGAGAGCGAGCCCGGGAGAGAATCCAAAGCAGTCTCCATGCTGTCAGTGTGTAGTCTGACATGTGGCTTGATCTCACTAGCTGTGAGATCATGACCTGAGTCAAAATCAAGAGTCAGGTGCTTAACTGACTGAGCTACCCAGGCTCAATGACTATTTTTTAAATTTCATGTTCTGTGTGTCTGTTTTTGTACCAGTATCATACTGTTTTGATACAGCTTTGTTGTATATCTTGAAATCTGGGATTGTGATACCTCCAGCTTTGTTTTTTCTCAAGATTGCTTTGGCTATTTGGGGGTCTTTTGTGGTTCCATGCAAATTTTAGTATTACTTGTTCTAGTTCTGTGAAAAATGTTGTTGGTATTTTAATAGAGATTGCATTCAATGTGTAGATTACTTTGGGTAGTATGGACATTTTAACAGTATTGGTTCTTGCAATCTATGAGCATGGATATCTTTGTGTCATTTTTAATTTCTTTCATTAATGTTTTATAGGTTTTAGAATATAGGTCTTTCACCTCTTTTGTTTAGTTTATTCCTAGGTATTTTGTTACTTTGGGTGTAATTGTAAGTGGCATAGTTTTCATTTTTTAAAAAAGTTTATTTACTTAGTGTGTGCACATGTGCACACAAGGGGCAGAGAGAGAGGGAGAGAGAGAGGGAGAGAGAGAATCCCAAGCAGGTTCCACAGTGATAGTGCAGAGCCCAACTCTGGGCTCCAACTCATGAACTGTGAGATCATAACCTGAACTGAAATCAAGAGTTGGATACTTAACTGACCAGCCACCCCCGCCCTGTAAATGGGATCGTTTTCTTGATTTCTCTCTCTGCTACATCATTATTAGTGTATAGAAATGCAACAGATTTCTGTACATTAATTTTGTGTTCTGTGACTTTACTGAACTCACTTAACAACCCTGATTGTTTTTTTGGTGAAGTTGTTAGGGTTTTCTATATATAGTATCATGTCATATGCAAATAGTGGCAGATTTACTTCTTCCTTCCCAGTTTGGACCCCTTTTATTTTTTTTCATGTGTGAGTGCTGTGGCTAGGCCTTCTAGTACTGTGTTGAATGGAAGTGATGAGAGCAGACATCCTTGTCATATTCTTGATCTTAGAGGAAAAGCTCTCAGTTTTCCACCATTGAGTATGATGTTAGCTGTGGCTTTTTCATATGTGATATTTATTTTGTTGAGGTATGTTCCCTCTAAACCTACTTTTTGAGTTTTTTTTTTTATCATGAATGAATGTTGTGCTTTGTCATATGCTTTTTTTTTTTTTTTGCATCTATTGAAATGATCATATGGTTTTTATCCTTTCTTTTGTTAGTGTCATGTATCAAAATGATTAATTTGTGAATGTTGAACCACTCTTGCCTCCCTGGAATAATTTCCACTTCATCATGGTGAATGATGTTTTTAATTTTTTGTTGGATTAGGTTTACTAACATTTTGTTGAGGATATTTGCATCAATGTTCATCAGAGTAGTTTTCTTTGTGTAGTGTCTTTATCTGGTTTTAGTATCAGGGTAATGCTGACCTTATAGAATTTATTTTGAAGTTTTTCTTCCTCTGCTATTTTTTGTAATAGTTTGAGGAGAATAGGAGTTAACTCCTCCTTAAATGTTCGGTAGAATTCATCTATGAAGCCATCTGGTCCTGGACTTCTGTTTGAGTTTCTTTTTGTTTTTTTATTACTGATTCAATTTCATTGGTAGTAATTGGTCTGTTCAATTTTTTTTTCTTCTTGATTCACTTTTGGAAGATTATATGTTTCTAGGAATTTATCCATTTCCTGTAGGTTGTCCAATTTGTTGGTATGTAATTTTTCATAATATTCTTTTACAATCCTTTGTATTTTTGTGGTGTCTGTGTTATTTCTCCTCCTTAACTTCTGATTTTATTTATTTGAGTTTTCTCTTTTTTTGAGGTGTCTGGCTAAAGGGTTATCCGTTTTGTTGATCTTTTCAAAGAACTAGCTCCTGGTTTTACTGATGTTTCTATTGTCATTTTAGTCTATTTCATTTGTTCCTACTTTTATCTTTATTATTTCCTTCCTCTTATTGGCTTCAGTCTTTGTTTTTTTCTTTTTCTAGCTCCTTTAAACATAAGATTAACTTGTTTATTTGAGATTTTTCTTGTTTCTTGAGGTAGGCCTGTATTGCTATACACTTGCATCTTAGACCAGCTTTTGCTACATCTCAAAGATTTGGGACTGCTGTGTGTTCGTTTTCATTTGTCTCCAGTTGCTTTTTATTTTCTCTTTGATTTCTTGGTTGACCCATTATTGTTGGGTACCATGCTATTTAGCATTTGTGTAGTTGTGTTTTTCCATATTTTTTTCTTGTGGTTGATTTCTCGTTTCATGCTGTTGTGGTTGGAAAAGATGCATGATAGGATACCAGTTTTTTTTGAATTTATTGAGACTTATTCTGTGGCCAAACATGTGACCTATTCTGGAGACTGTCCCATATACACTTGAAAAGAATGTGTATTCCACTGTTTTTGATGGAATGTTGTAAGTATATGTGTTAGGTCCATCTGGTCTAATGTGTCATTCAAAGCCACTCTTTCCTTTTTGATTTTTTGGTGTACTTTTAAAAATCCTTGGGATCCTTTTGTATAGACTCTGATGTGGAGGATACCCATGAGGTAGTAGTACTGAATTATTTGTCCTAAAAATACTTTACATTTCAGACAATGGACTTCTAGAGACCCACTTTATCTACTTTTCCCTAAGGTACAAGGCATCACTAAAGGATTACTTTCTTAAATGCATGTAAGAAAAATTATTCCTTTAATTTTCAATATATCACAGATCATACCAGCTCCCCTAATATCAAATTTAATTTTTTTCTGCTTCAGTATCCTCTCTTAAACTCTTATCAGTAAAAATAATCATGTTCATGTCATTCTTATATTAGCCTTTTATCTATTCAAGGAAATTACTAAGTTTCCCCTGAGTCTTTTTTTTTTTCTAGGTTAAATAAACCCTGTTTCTTTACATTTTCCTCATGGGGAATACTTCCTAATCATTTTCATTGTTCTTTCTTGGGCCCCCTCCAAATAGTATCAGACTTCAGTTGCTGAGCCAAAAACTGGTCAATTAATTAAAGCTTGACCAGTGCTGAGTGGGAAGGGAGGCTGATCCATGGTTATTTCTTACATGGCTAATTATAGATCCTGTGTTATCATGAAGGACTTATTCCCAGTGAGGAATAATCTAGTTCCAAGCATCCACAAAATTTCATTTATTTCTTTATAACCTTAAAAACACCTCCACTAGATCAACTCAACAACTGAACATTAAAACAATGACTGTTTCCTATAGGAAGTCTGAGATTTTGCCAGTGAAAGTGAGCATATTTTTCAAGGTTGATTTCCTGGTTCATCCTTGAAGCATTGCATTGCTTTAGCTGAATTTTTATATATATCTGGGATGCTTATGTGTGTCTTTATTTTGGCTCCTGTGTGCTCCAGGGTATGGTTTTCTTACTATGCCTGTTTCTCCAGGCATCACCCTCATCTGAGTAATGCATCAGGCTATGAGGAGACTTGAAGAGCAGTTTCTCTCAATCTCTCTCTCTCTCTCTCTCTCCCTGCTTCCTTCCCTGTCTGTCTTCCTTCCTTCCTTCCTTCCTTCCTTCCTTCCTTCCTTCCTTCCTTCCTTCCATGTTTCTCTCCTAAAAACTTGGGGATTTCCTTGAATATGGGGGGTCTTGGACAACCTGGAGAATAGAACATTCTATATCACCCTTTCCTCGGAAGAGAGGTCTGAAAAGAGAGGGCTGAAAAAAGAGGGTTAATTCTGTTCCCTCTATGCTCAGCATATTCTCCACAGAGCATTAGTCACTTCAGCTCCTCAAGGGCACTGAGAACTGGACACGAATATAATTCCATTGGCCTTCACTAACTGATGCATTCTTTATATTGATGACTTTTAAACATAAAACCACTTGTTCATCAGAATAGTATGCAAACACTGGTCACTAGATTTATTGCAGAAGAACCCCTGACTCTGTCAGCTCAGGTTCAAAACTGGTAAACACCCCTATGTCGAGCAATGGCACCGTCATCTTTCTCCTCCAAGCGTTAAATTCCTTGCTGTAAACTATGCTCTGAGTTACTGCTGTTTTAGCATCTTTGTATTTCTGGAACTCCATGTCTGACACTGCTGGTGAGATTATCCACAAACAGCTGGTAAAGAACAGCTGCTTCATAATTTGAATGACTTTCTTTTTTTTGATGAGCTAAAGTTCCTCATTGCAGATAAAAGCATCGTTATTGATCTTCGGAATAACTCTTTTAGCAGAAGCTCATTGTTGTTGAGGGAGAAGTGGGTGACAGTAGGTATGTCTTATGATAGAATTTATTCATCCCTTTTTATAAAAAAAATAGATGATTTTTGGGAGCAGTTTTAGGTTCACAGAAAAATTGAGGGGAAGGTACAGACCTGTCCCACATACCCCCGTTCCCACACACGCTGCAGCCTCCCACACTGTCAGCCCTCTGTACCAGAGTGGTACATGTATTGTAATTGATAACCCTGCATCGACACATCATTACCACTCAAAGTCCATAGTTTACATTACAGTTTGATCTCAATGTTGTACATGCTATGGGTTTTGACAAATGCATAATGACACGTATCTGCCATTTAGTATCACACAGAGTTTATTCACTGCCTTAAACATATTCTGTGTTCTGCCCACTTATCCGTCTTCCCTAACCCATGGTTTTTGTACTGTCTCCATAGTTTTACCTCTTCCAGAGTACCATATACTTGGAATCCCGTCGCCTTTTCAGATTGGCTTCTTTCACTTAGTAATGTGGATTAAAGTGTCCTCCGTGTATTTTCGTGGCTTGATAGCTCGTGTGTATCCATTTACCCACTGGAGGATATCTTTGTTGCTTTCAAGCTTTGGAAATTATGAATAAAGCTGTGGTCAACATCTGCGTGCAGGCTTTTAGGTGGAGGTTTTCAAGTCCTTAGGGTAAATCCCAAGGCACATGACTGCTGGACTGCTGCATCCATTTGTAAATCTCACATTCTCCCATAGCAAAGAGCTAGCATATGTTGAAGTCCTCCTTAAGTGTCAGAATTTTCAGTAGATTTTGTCATTTCATCCTCAGTATTACTTTGCGACATAAGTTTATTTATTTTGAGAGAGAGCTAGAGCATGTGAGCATGCGTATGAGTTAGGGAGGGGCAGAGAGAGGGAGAAAGAGAATGCTAACAGTGCAGAGCAAGATGTGGGGTTCCATCCTACAAACCCTGAGATCATGACCCGAACTGAAATCAAGAGTTGGACGCCTAATCAACTGAGCCACCTAGGCGCCCCCACAACATGATTTTTTAATATGAGAAGAGACTGATACATAAGGAAGTTGAATAATTTGTTTAAGGAGCCATTTGAACAAATGGATGATTTTTTTTAAGTTTTGTGTGTGTGTGTGTGTGTGTATGTGTGTGTTTTTATGTACTTTTGAGAAAGAGAGAGAAAGAGTGAGACTGAGCGCGAGCAGGGTAGAGGCAGAGAGAGAGAGAGACACGCAGAATATGATGCAGGCTCCAGGCTCTGAGCTGTCAGTACAGAGCCCGACATAGGGCTTGAACTCGTGAACCACGAGATCATGACCTGAGGAGAGGTTGGACGCTTATTCGACTGAGCCACCCAGGCACCCCAAACAGATGGATGATTTAAGCAGAGAAACTTCTAGTCTCATTTAACCAGAGAAACTTCTAGTCTCAGTGTTCTTCAGTTTCCTCTGAAAGAAGTTAGAGCTGGAAGGGACCTTAGAGAGGTTTGCTCTGGCAGGCATACCACTAACCTTTGTGGGGCCTAGGGCAAAAAAAGACATGAAGACTCACACATAGCAATTGTCTAAATGTTTAAAGACAATAGATGAGGCCAACACACTGTAAGAAAGATGTTCTGTCCTCCTACCTGGACAAGACCACCTTCACAACAATCTAAAAGTCCCAGTTTGAATCTGGAATTTTCCAAATTCCCAGAGTTCAATGCCAGAATGTGGCAGCATGGGGGAAACTACCATGGTACCTCTGCACCCCTACCCTGTCTCTTCCCTCAGTCGTGCACAGCAAGGGGCCTTGCAAATTCTTTTTGCACTGTCTGCCAACAGCTGTCCCTTGGCAGTTGGATGTACATGATGGGGTGTGTCCTTCTGTTGGGAGGGTGGACCCAGAGAAGAGGTCTATACTGACCCTTGAGATAGGATTATTGCATTTGGGCAGAGTATTTGAGGGTCTCAGGAGTCGAAGGCAAGTGCCGAGTATCATCTTCAGGTAGACGGATTACCTTGACCCCATGGTCTCCCCACCTCACTGGAAGTGGGAGAAGAGAACATTTGGCCAAACAGATCGAGAATTGGGCCTAGAGCAAGGTCCATCTTGCCCCAGTCTAAGGATGGAAGTGGATTTAGGAGCCCTGGTTCATAAATAAGTAAACAGGCCAGAGAGGTGGTGAATTTCTCCAGGACATGTGGCTAATTAGTGGCTACACTGAGATATCCTGATTCCCAGCGCTTTTCATAAGGTTGGCCTCATCTGGCCCTTTTCATAAAGGTTGTTATGTGTATTTATATAAACTCACCCCAGGAATTAAATCACAATGTTTTTCACCAAAGAGCTAAAAAACCCGCCAAAAGGGATCCTTTCTACTCACACGACCGGTGCTCTTGAATGAACAACCGACCATTTAGGTGACATCGCGAAGCTATCAATACCTCCAGGAGATTTCTGAAAGCTAATTAGCAACTTGTGAGGGGTATCAATCACACCACAGTTCCCACATAATTTCCGAATCACTTCCTATAGAGGTCAGCTTTTATTGATGTGCTTGTATGAGTCAACTGGCTCACCAAGAAACCACAATTAGAAATGTGATCAACATAAATGGGGCTTGGAACAACTGGCAGATGTTTTCAGTGATTTGCATATAAATTAGGCACCAGCTTTAGAAATCCAGCTTATTAAGGGTTGAGATTCTTTCATACATTTTCCCTTTTGTTGGAATGTGGTGAAAGAAGCCTTCTGTTGATTAAAATGTCATAAGTGTCTTCTAGAATTTAGGGTTTTACTCTGCATATTTAATTCCTGACATCATTTGCTCACACATTTATAAATATCTGTATAGATACCTTAACATTGGAATAGCACTTGATTTCTTATAATGGGTGTTGGATATGCCTTTTGCTTTGATTCTTATGAATGCCCTCTAGAATAAGTTGGGCACAGATGTTATCACAGCAGTAGTTTCCAGATGGAGACACGGAGGTGTTAAGAGATGCTCACCCCTGGAACAGGAGTTTGACTCCAAATCCCATACATTTCCCATTATACCCTCAGCCTCTCTTAGGCCCCACAGTGGCTTTGATTTCTGGTCATTCTTGTGAATGTCCTCTGAATGAGTTAGATGCAGAGATTTATGTTATAGTCCCCAGCCCCCATATGACACATACTCCTTCATGATGACAAAATGCAGAGGGATTCTGCAACCTTTAAAAAAAAAACAGAAGTCATTTAATAATAGAATAAAGCACCTAACATACACATAATATTTATGTTTAATTGAAATAAGTATTTATTATTATGCATTTTGTCCCTCGACTGTATAACCAATGACTCAAAGCCTTATCTGCTGCTTTTTTCTTTGCTAAAGTTAAAGCAGAACTTTCTCTGCACTTATCCACACCTGATGTGAAGCTGACTCTTTTCAGTACTAACCTAATTAGCCTCACTAGTACTAACACTAGCGACACAAAACAGGGAGACAGGTAAGAAGAAGGCTAATTCTGTTGGGAGTGTTGCTGGACCACTTTTTCATCATTTGAGTTATTCAGTATTTCTCTCCTTGATACACATCACACTGTTAATACCACGAGGATATTACTACACCGTAAACATAATAAAGAGAAAAAGCGACACAGTTTGCCTGTGTTGAAGGTGTGGTCTCTCTTCTTATAAGAAATGATTTCTGAGGCGCCTGCGTGGCTCTGTCAGTTAAGCGTCCCACCCTTGCTCTCAGCTCAGGTCTTGATCTCAGGGTTGTGAGTTGAAGCTCCACATTGAACTGTTACATTTTTAAAAAATTTAAAAACCATTAAACAATTTAATTGTTTATGAAGGGCTAGCAAATATTTTTCTGTATGGGGCCAGATAGTAAGTAAGTACTTTCTGTTGTAGTGCCGAAGCAGGCCTGGTTAGTAGGTAATCAAATGAGCATGGCTGTGTTCCAATAAAACTTTATTTATAGGAACAGGGAGGCCACAGACTAAATTTGCCTCATGGGGTATGGTTTGTCATCCCCTGGTTTTTATATTTGGACATGCTTCGTTAGCCTGTTACTCAACTGTCTAAAAAGACACTGTTCCAATGGGGATCCTCTGTCCCTATTGGTTACCATTACTGTCCTAAGCACAAACCCTACTGATTTCATATATTCCTTCCTGTATTGCCCTCTTTATCTGCCCTCCTCCTCCCTTTTTCTCTTTGCATTTACAGTGTCAGTTATCCACTGCCCCAATCATGCTGTACAATAGACACTCACAACAACAACAACAGCAACTTTATTTACTGGCACCCAGTAGGTTCGTGGCTCCTAAATCTGGGGTTAGATGGGGGCTGGCCAGGTCACTGTACTGATCTTGGCTGGGCTCACTTCCCTTAACTGGGCTGTGCTGGCTGAGGTGATGGCTGGCTGGCTCCAGCGGACCAGCTGGGCTAGATGAAGGTACAGAGCACCAGCAGAATTGTGCAAGGCTTCTCCAAGGCTGAACTCAGACTGGTGCACTCTTCCTTGTGCTTCCTTTCATTGGAAGAGTCCAGATTCAAGAGGTGAGGAAACACACCCCACCGTTTGAGTGGGAATCACTGCCATGGCGTGTGGTGAAGAGTCTGGATACCGAGAGGGGTAAAGAATTTGGGATATTAGTGGGATCATTCCATCAGCCACTAAGTCCCCTCTCCCTCTGTTGTTGTTTTTCTAGTGTAGCTCTTACTGCCTGAGGTCAGCGGATAATGACTCTCCTCACCTGCATTCTCTCCTCCCCTGAGCTACTGAGCACTTCTTCCTTATGGTTGAGTTGTGGTCCTATCATTGCCCAAACTAAAAACATTTAGTGCCTCCCTGTCAAATTCACTTGCATTGATTTTCTAGAAATTGTGTCTTTTAGCTCCATATTCCCTTTCCTGCTTTGTATCACCCTTTGTTGGTCACCTATAGCCGAAGCAACCTACTCCTTCCTCTTTCTCCATTCCCTAATTAGTATTATTTTTTCATCTTGAGTCCTCATTGATGCTCTGTGTCCCTTCAGTATGCTTTTTTACCCTGTCTCTTCTACCCTGTAGAAATTGTGTTCCTCCTTGAAGATGTGACTGGGACAACTCTTCCTTTCAGAAACTGGCTCAGGTTTTCCTCCCTGGATGGCTGACGCTCTCCCCCTGAGAAGTCAGGATCCTTTCCTTCCTCATCAGCATTTGGCACATTTTACCTGGAGGGACAGGGCATTCATTCAGATCATGACTCAGCACTTCCGACACATGTAAGCTTCTTCAGGATGACCCGTGGCTGTTTGACATCTCCATGTCCCTGTCCCCATACCAGTCACTGAGTCAGCCTTCCAAAGAGGTCTGTTGATGGGGCTGATGCTTGAATGGATGTGGCTAAGGAAGAGGGTGCCTCAGCCTCCAGGGCAATATTTTGAGGTTCCAGAATTGCTGCTTCCATCGTTCAGGTTCCAATAGAAAAAGAACACATCCCCTTCTGTGTATTTCCATTATAAAGAGCTAAGGTTCACAAACAGCTGAAGACAGCCTGTCCTTCACATTATGTTGAAAGAGCTCTCTCTTTTCTTTTTCAACACAAACCCTTCCTTTTGTGGCCTGGTGAATGTCTTCTTTTTCTAACAGGACCCTACTGGGTGAGGAAAATGTGACTCCTACCGGCTGCCTGTTCTGTGATGGAGGATTTTCATCCCCCCTCTCCCCAGGTTTGAGGGTAGAATGATGGTTGGAACTCACCACAAACCTTCTCCTTTCCCTGTAACTCCCATGCCTCACAGACCTCTGAATATTAGATGATGTTCTTTGTGGATCCTTTTTCCCAACAACCCCTCTGGCTGGCAGACAGTCTTCCTCTGTCTTGACACTTCCTATCTCCTCAGTAGAGACGGACTTCACCTTTTGGGGGGTATTCTTACTTTTATGGGCCTTCAGATTGAGTGCAGTGTCGCTTCTTGGCTTTTTTTCTGAAAAAAATCCAGTGAAATCGGGGAAATAGGCCAGTGTTAACAGATTATTCACCTTGCCCTTGACTTCTGTGCTGTCTCCTTTCGTTGTTTTGTGCATTATCTCCCTCTGTTGTGGATCATGCTTTTCAGCACCATTTTCCCATTTGTTTCATTTTTTCCCCCATAAGTCTAGATGACATGTGCTTACAGTTGATTGGTCTTGACCCATTTTTATTTCTTCTTGAGTTTGAACCATTGGGCTAATGTTTATTTTATGCTTAATTTGTCTTTTCATTGAAAATGTGAATGCTTTCCAAGACTTGCTATCTCTAATTCGAGCTTGTGGCCTATTTTACCATTTACTTTTTTTTTCAAGAGCTATGTTAATTGGAATCAGCTGGAAGTTATGGCCATGATTTTTCTATTTGCTTTTCTAACTTTCTTCTTTGCAAGGAAGATACTACCAGAGAGGTTGTCATATTTATGCTTGGGAATATCTGAATTTACATCCTCCTTTTGAATTTCTTTTGTGTGCTGAAGTGGAAGAGCTTTTTATTTCTAAAGGTAAACCAGTGCTGTCAGTCAATAAACAGATTTCAAATGGCCACTGGGAATGGTGGTCTAGAATTAGAGCAAAGATTTGCCTTGATTCCTGGCAAAATTTCTCTTATGTTTTTTTTTTCTTATGTTCTTAAGTGGAAAGACCTGTAAGAATATAGGAAATTTATTAATTTAGTTATGTTTTAAAATTATTTTTAATGCTTATTTATTTTTGAGAGAGACAGAGACAGACTGTGAGTGGGGGAGGGCAGGGAGAGAGGGAGAGACAGAATCTGAAGCAGGCTCCAGTCTCTGAGCTGTCAGCACAGAGCCCGACACAGGGCTTGAACCCACCAACCGTGAGATCATGACCTGAGCTGAAGTTGGACGCTTAACTGACTGAGCCACCCAGGCACCCCTATTCATTTAGGTTATTTTAAAAGTAACCTCCACTCCCAGTGTGGGTCTTGAGCTCATGAGCTCAAGATCAAGAGTTGAATGCTCCACCAACTAAGTCAGCCAGGCGCCCCTGTAAGACATTTATTTTTCACGACATTTTCTCTCTTCTTTGTCTCACTAAAATTAGGAGGCTGTGTACTATAGAGTTAGCAGCATGGGTGGTGGGCTCAGTGTCCCCCAGAGTCCCTGGTTCCCATGTGTAAGATCTTGGGAAATTCATCTAAACCAGTGATTCTGTTTTCTCGTCTCTCAAGTAGGGGTTGGTATGTGGATCACGTGTGATAAGATATATGAAGTCATTGGCATAGTTCATGGACATATTCGAGTAATACCAATGCTCTTATTCTTATTAGCACTAGTACCCTTTTGATCCTTGCTTCAATTACCCAAATTTTCCCATAAGCAAAAATTATAGTGAGAATCTCACTCATGTCACAAGATAGGCAAATGGAAGGAAAGAGTAGAAATGCTATTAATAAAAGTAGGTGGAATGCTGCCCACATACAATTATCAATCCACTTGGAACACATCATATAGCAGTTGTACCTTTTTTTTTTTCACTGTGCAATTTAATTCACAAAATAATGAGCTGCGCTGTGGCAGATTACTGTCTTCACAAAGCAGATAACCACTGAGTGCTAGGAAACTACCCTCCCGAATATGGCCTTTCCTCTCAAGGGCCGTCAAAAACATGCTATGTTTAAACTGATGAATCTTTACAAGTTTTCTTGTGTGATTCACTGAGGGATGCCAAGCTTACTGTTCTTTAACCTTAAATTATAAAGCGAGAGTTCAATATTTTTATGACTTGCCATTTTATAAATGTTCCTATGAGTAGTTATTACTTTCAGCTCTCATCAATAATTCTTTGAAAATCTGATTGTTAAAAGGACCATATAATGTTCCATTTTAGGGAAGAAGCATTATTTTTTTCTATAGCTGACTAATACTTCAGCTTAGGTTCTTTCCTCAGACCCAGGGCTCTCTTCCCAGACATGACACTATTATCAGGCAGTAGTTAGTAAGCAATTAAGACTGCTCTGGACACGGTGAAGGAAAAGACAGGTCCTTGTTCTTGGTTGGATAGAGCATCCTGGAGAAAGTGAGAGTGCTCGTGTCCATTCTTTTTACAGTCAGAGAGAAAAAAAAGGACGACTTGAAATGATTCTGAGAAAGAGAGGAGAGTGAGAAATGGGAAGGAGTAGAGAAGAAAAAGCCCTTGCGTGTCAGAAGTTGGGTCTTTGGGGGATGTAAAGTGGTAGATGGGCTACTCTGATGAAAACTGTACAAACATTTGTGAGCCAAACCCCACTTCTTACCAAATTGTAAATTTTTAAAGGAGTCCTACTTAGAGTCTATTACTGAGACACACCTCCCCCGACTTCTACACTTGCAAATTGATCAAGTGGAAAAACCATCTGATTTGGTTTTCATCTCCAGAGGAGAGTGGATTTTCCAAAAATAACCATCGGCTGCGTGATGCCATTTTTCACTGGCAAGCAGCTGAAACGGGTTTTTAACCCACTGTCTTCTCTATTTTTGGTTAAGAGCTCAGGAAAGCACGCATGCAAGGACAATTTGGAAAGTTTTTGAAAGGTCTAGGGGCTTTGGGACTTCAAGTATTTAGTTCAGCAGGTGGTTATCTTTTCATTAAGAGATTATAATCATATTAACCTGCTGCTTCTTTCTTTTAGATTCTCTGAGACATTTATTTGGTGTTCCAGCAGTTACCATGCCCCACCTCACAGCATGTAGAAAAGCCTACATTATTTTCAAATTCCCTTCCGTAAGAATTCTCAGCTCTTTGTTAGTAACGTCATCTGTAGCTTGCAGAACTATAGTATTTTGGGCGAAAGCATGCAAAAAAAAAAAAAAAAAGTACTTATTGGATTTGCCATGACTGTAGAAAATAGACACAAGGACGGGAAAAATGATGTAGCACATGCCTGTCCATCAAAACTTGGCTTCCCCTTCTTCCAAAGTAGGGGGGCCCTGCTGTTCCCCATCCTTACTGGCAGTTAGTCTTGGTCACATAACAAAGTCCTCTCTGTTATGTGGAGAGGAGAAATGATGGGTACACTCCCAGGCATGTCCCATGGAACCACCTGGGACGTTTGCTAGAACAGTCCTGCAACCAAATAAAATCTATATTCCTGTCACAGCTCTCCGCTAATTGTAGGTTATGTGTCTGAAGTAGATAGGATAAACCTACCTCTTCCTCCATATGTCTCTTTAGGGCCCTTTCTAACTCCAGATAGTCTTGATTTCAAAACTGAGCTCAGAATGCTGCTTCAAAATGAGTCAGTGATTAGAATTAAGGGCCCTTAGGTTGATATGTATAGATAAGTGACTAGGTGTCTGTGTAAGGCAGGTCAGTATTAGGGGTTTAAGAGCTCAGGCTTTGGGGTCACACTCTCCAGGTATAATTCTGCCAATTTCTTTCTTATTTTAAAATTTTAATTCAAGTTAGTTAGCATATAGTGTAGTCTTGGCTTCAAGAGTAGAACCTAGTGATCCTGAAAAATGTCCTCCTTAATGCCCATCACCCATTTAACCCATCCCCTCCACTTCCCCTCCAGCAACCCTCAGTCTGTTCTCTTCATTTAAGAGTCTCTAAGGGTTTGCCTCCCTCTCTGTTTTTGTCTTCTATTTCCTTCCCTTCGCCTGTGTTCATCTGTTGAGTTTTTCAAAATTCCACATGTGAGTGAAATCATACGGTATCTGTCTTTCTCTGACTGACTGATTTCACTTAGCCTAATACCCTCCAGTTCCATCCACGTTGTTGCAAATGGCAAGATCTCATTTTTTTTCATCACCCAGTAACGCTCCACTGTACGTATACACCACATCTTCAGAATTTTGCCAATTTCTGGTTGAGTGGTGACCTTGGGCAAATTCTTTTAACAATTTGGGTCTCCGTTTTCATAACAGTAAGGCAGGAATAATAATAGCATTTCCTATGGTTGATATGATGATTAAATAAGTTTGTACATATAAAAGATGTAAAGAGTACCTGCCACAAAAGTACCCAATAAATGTTCACTATCACTGTTTGTAAATACACAAAACAGACAAAAGAAGCAGGAAATCAAGCTTTAAATCATAACACTTCCCTACATACCTATGTTTAGTTTGCCATATATAATAATAAGCAGTGTCTCGTTCCCTTTCGGTCTGGAGCAAAGTCCCTGTCAGTTATGATGGTTTGACTTAATTCTTCATTTGCTGGCTCTGATGTGAATGGACTGAAAAGATGAAGAACTGGCAAGTAACAAATGGTTCTCTAGACAGTAAAATATAGGCCAAAGGGAATCTGCTTCAAACTAATTGTAATTCTAGCCTCATTAGTGCCTGTTAATTGCCAGGCTTCCTCTTTGTCTAGTTTGGGGCTGAGAGGTGCAGTTTGTAAGGAGCCCATCTGCCTCCCTGCCTCTTGGCCCCATGTGTTCTCTGTGGGGGGTATTCTGAAAAATGACCCAGTGAACACATTTCCGGGCTACAGGAGTGCAGCTGTCATCAGCCTATCATTTCCAAGCCTTCTGGAAAAGGAAAGAGTAACTCTAAAGACCTAATGATACACACATGAGAAAGTCCCTCAGGATTTTTGTGCCCTGTGGGTTACGGGGCTTGCATAACAATGAGTGAGGTAAATTGGGGGAAAAAATAACTTTACTGTAGGAGATCCACTTTTGTTAATGGACAGGATAATTGCAAGATAGAAGGCTGGAGTCTGGGAGCCCATTGTATTTTTTTCTGCATTATCTCTTATTATCTGAACTGAAAAGAGACCTAAGTTCTGTCCCTACATGTGTCATGTCTGTGTCTCTGCAGGGCTGGGGAGGAAGACTAGCAGAAAGAGTAAGAATATGGCTTTACTACATAACCCGTCTGTGAACTTGGTCACATTTGCCAAGTCTTGAAGGCTTAGATTCCTCATCCCTAAAATGGGCATGAAGTGGGCAGATACTGGTCCCTCCCATTGGGCAGTTGGAATGGCTAATTGTACTCTGCAAGGAAGGAGGCACTTCCGTGCCTAACAAATAATAAGAGTTCAGTAAACGATTGCTTCGGTCGTACCTGCTGTCGAATGTGCTTTCAGACTCTCAGTGCGCTAGACTCTGATTTGTTTCAGCAAGGGATCTTGTACACTCAGGAAATTCGTTTTACCTTAGTCTTGAGGGTGGATTCTGAATGTTCTAATCTACTTGTTTATGAGGAACAAAATGTTAATTGGGGTTTTCAGGCATGGTGCTCAATGCACAACAAAACTAAATTGAAAGCCCAGAATGCTGCATATTTACAGGCTGGGTGAAAAAAACTTTTATATCCCAAAGAACACAAAGCAACAGCTAGGATTGATTCGTAAGTCATTATAAGGCTGCTGGTACATAATGATTTTGACAGTTATGAAAATGGTGTGTACACTCTTATGACCCTTGTACCTTATTTGCCCAATCTTTTGTTTTTATTTTGCAAATGTCTAATTTAATTTTTAGTTGGTATCAGGCATTGGAATAGATGCTGGAAATACCATGATGAACCAGGCAGATGCGTGCCTGCTTATATGCATTTAGCATTTGAATGGGAAATACAGGCAAATGCTGTTAAGGAAGAAACTGAATTAGGGTGCCTGGGTAGCTCAGTCGGTTAAGGGTCCAGCTCTTGGTTTCAGCTCAGGTCATGATCTCACAGTTTTGTGAGTTCAAGCCCCGCTTCAGGCTCTGGCCTGTCAGCACAGAGCCTGCTTGGGATTCTGTGTCTCTGTCTCTCTCTGCCCTCCCCCATGCATATGGTGTCTCTGTCTCTCTCAAAATAAATAAATAAACTTAAAAAATTTTTTTAAAGCAAAAAACTTCCTGTATTAAAAAAAGAAAGGGGCGCCTGGGTGGCTCAGTTGGTTAAGCAACTGACTTCGGCTCAGGTCATGATCTCGCAGTCCGTGGGTTTGAGCCCCGCATCGGGTTCTGTGCTGACAGCTCGGAGCCTGGAGCCTGCTTCGGATTCTGCGTCTTCCTCTCTCTGTTCCTCCCCTGCTCGTTCTCTGTCTCTCTCTGTCTCTCAAAAATAAACGTTAAAAAATTAAAAAAAAAAAGACACTGAATTATTAGACATAATTGTAAATTGTGGTAAATACCATGAAAGAAACCAACAGGAATCTGAAATAAGAAGTAATAGCAATAGAGTGGGGCAGGGCAACTGTGTTATATTTGAGAAAGGGTGGAAGGAGCTAGCCATCTGGAGAGTGGAAGGTGAGGCCAATTTGGAAGGAAGGAATAGCATTACAAACACAGGTGATAAGGTTAGAGATGGGTTGAGCCAGATCATGCAGGATCTTGCAGCTATGATAAGGAGTTTAAATTTTATCCCACAGAAGGCAAGCCATTAAAGGATTTGTTTGAGGGGGAAAAAATCACTTATTTTTTAAGTTTGCCCTGGCCTTTGAGCGGAGAATCTGGGTAAAGGAAGGATCAAAATGGCAGCATGGAGACAGGAGACTACAGTCCTAGTTCAGGTGGCTTGGCCTTGGGATGGGGCTACTGGAGATGGAGAAGGGTAAACTGAGTCAATCAATCTGTATGTCCATCTATGTATTAGGATTGATGTCCATCTATGTATGTAAAGGTTAAGTCTCAGATATAACTCTGGGATTGGCTGGTTTATGTACATTACGGTGTTTAAAGCCAAGTTAGGGAGAAAGTCTCCTAGGACATGTGTGGAGAGAGAAGAGAGCCCACAAAAACACACTGCTTTAGAACTCAGGTGAAGAATGGCAAAGGGGATTGAGAAGGAGTAATTGAAAAGACAAATCTTGGAGAGATTTCTTATAACCAAGAGAGTGTTCAAAGGAGGGAATAACCAACTGAGTTGAATACTGGCAAGAGCCCCAGTGAGATGATGCCACAGAGGTTGCTCATTTGGGTGACATGGATATACAGCTGGTGACTGTGATAAGAGCCACTCTAGAGGAGCAGTGCCGTTGGACCAGGTTACGCAGCGTCGGGATCATAATGGGATGGGGATGAACAAATTGATCCTGTATATATAGTCATCTCTTTTGAGAAGTTTAGCTATAATTAGGTCAAGAAAAGAGGAGGGCTTTCAAAAGCTGGGTTTTTAGGAAGCATGTTTGCATGTGATGGGAATGTTCCTTCAGAGAGGCAATAACCGAAGAAGCACAATCCTTGATCGAGAGCACGGGGGAAGGGATTGGTTTGGAGAGAAGCAGAAAAACTTCTTTTTGGTAACAGGAAGGCAGGCAGATGTATGAAGAGGTCAGGGTCTTGTCCATTTGTCTGTTTTTTTTTTTTTTTTGTCGTCAATAGAATAGAATAAATAGGCAAGACTATCAGGTAAGGATAGGGATAGATTTGAAAGAGAGCAAAAGGTATGAGATGATTAAATCAAACATTGGGAGCAGCCCTACAAGAAAAACAGCATAGGATTGTTGGTCTTTCTCTCTCTTCTCCTCCCCTCCTCCCCCTCCCTTCCCTCTTCCCTCCCCTCTCTACCCCTCTCCTCTTCCCTCTCTTCTCCCCTTCCCTCCCCTTCTTTTCTTTTTCTTTTTTTCCCAGACAACAAAAAGATTGTCTTATTTAAAAAAAAAATTTTAACGTTTATTTATTTTTGAGACAGAGAGAGACAGAGCATGAATGGCGGAGGGTCAGAGAGAGGGAGACACAGAATCTGAAACAGGCTCCAGGCTCTGAGCTGTCAGCACAGAGCCCGACGCAAGGCTTGAACTCACGGACCGCGAGATCATGACCTGAGCCGAAGTCGGCCGCTTTAACCGACTGAGCCACCCAGGCGCCCTGAGATTGTCTTATTTAATGATTTACAAGAATCACAGACATATACTATTGTGTTAATTTTAGGTGTACAGCAGTGATTTGATATTTGTATACATTATGAAATGGTTTCCACAATAAGTCTAGTTGCCATCTGTCACCATACAAAGTTGTTATAATATCATTGACTATATTCCTTCTGGTGAAATGGCTTCCCTGTGTCTTATTTATTTTATGACTGGACGTTTGTACATGTCAACCCCCTCACCTGTTTTGTCTGTCTTCCACTTCCCCTCCTTTCTGGCAATGATCACTTTGTCCTCTGTATCTGTGAGTCTGTTTCTGTTTTGTTTTTAGAATCCACATATAAGTGAAATCATAGAGTATTTTCCTTTCTCTGTCTGACTTATTTCACTTAGCGTAATACCCTCTAGGTGCATCCATGTTGTTGCAAATGGTGCTATCTCATTACTCTTTAGGGTTGAGTAATATTCCATTGTATATATGTACCACATCTTCTTTATCCATTCATCTATCATTAGACTGTTAGTTTGCCTCTATATCTTGGCTATTGTCGATAATTCTGTCATGAATATAGGAATGCATAGCTCTTTTAAAATAGTGTTTCCATTTTCTTCACATAAATACCTAGAAGAAGAATTGATCGGTCATGGGGTAGTTCTATTTTTAATTTTTTGAGGAACTTCCATACTGTTTTCCACAGTGGCTATACCACTTTACTTTTCCACAAGCAATGCACAGGGCTTCTGTTTTCTCCACATCCTCACCAATGCTTATTATTTCTTGTCTTTTTGATACTAGCCATCCTGACAGTTGTGAGATGATATTGCATTGTGGTTTTGGTTTGCATTTCCCTGAAAGTTGGTGTTGTTGAGCATCTTTTCATGTGTCTATTGGTCATCTGTATGTCTTCTTTTGAGAACTATCTTTCCTATGTGTACATTCAAATGAATCAATTTCAAGTGAGGCCTCTCCATCAGCATGTAGGCTCTAGAGAGCAAGCATCTTGTCTGTCTTCTTTGCCACTATCTCCAGTACACAACAGAGTCTCAAGCAATACTGATTAAATACATGAATGAGTGGATGAGCTTAGTTGTTAACTTTCTCTGGTAATACTCAGTTGCTCATTTAAAGGCACTGAGAAGGTACAAGGTGAGACTCACAGAGGACTGGTGTTTTCCCAGGGAAAGATGACAGAGAGCAACCAGGGAGTCGAGGGTGTTAGCAAGGAAGTGATTATAATGATGAGCCATAGAATCAAGGATGGATAAGAACAAAAGGAAAGTGAATGGATAATTAACTAATAGATAGCGGGGAAGTGATTTTGAGGTCATTAAGAGGTCAGAAAGTTTGGCACTAAGGGTTGTTTAGAAAATCTTCTGGAAGAATAGGGTCATGATAAGAGAGTGGCAAGTTTGAAATTGGGGGTTGCAAAGAAGGTTGGATGCCAATGATGGCCTAATTCAGGGTGTAAACATGTTGGGAGCCCAGGGAAAGCCCAGGGAAGAAAATGTTACTGATCATGTGGTGGTCAAAGAACTGACTTTCCCTCTTTTCTCTTTAGTATCATCTAATACATTGTTAATGATCCTGGCCATGAAGAAAAGCAGATGAACTTTAAGATGAATTTGAAATAATGTAAATGTATATTTTCTACTCTCTCTATCCCCAACAAACACATGACTATCATGGATGTAAGGATATTGACGTGGTCATTTGGGGAGTTAGAGTATATATACTCTGTAGGAATTTGGTCAACAGTCACACATAATTGAGTCATTTGAATATAAGATGGCTAGAAGAAAGGCTTCATTGGGCATAGGTACATAGTTGAACCCATTAATGGGGGTTGGTGAACTGTAATTGTTGACAATCTGAATAGGCTATCATTTTGCCAAATATGGAGTAATGATATTAGGCCTCTATTAGGCTAAGGTGATTGTGATAGCAGTTATTAAATTCTTGTATATTTTTTAATGTTTATTTATTTTTGAGAGAGTGAGAGAGAGAGAGAGAGAGAGACAGACAGACAGACAGAGCATGAGTGGGGAAGGAGCAGATGGAGACACAGAATCTGAAGTGGGCTGCAGGCTCTGAGCCCACTTGACGTGGGGCTTGAACTCATGAACAGTGAGATCATGACCTGAGATGAAGTTGGAACTTAACCGACTGAGCCACCCAGGCACCCCTAAATTCTTAATCTTTTAAAATCTGACCTGTTAAGGATTGGTAGAGCAGGTGATGAGAGACTCACCAGAGAAATATGTGGATTCAAGAACAGAGGGTGCTGTGCCCTGCTTCCTTTGTCATTGCCTTGGGAAGGTGCAATCTGTTCCATATTACCAGAATGTGGAAGAACAGAGATCAGACATCCATCCACACTGGGTGTCTAGGCAGAGGGGCCTAAGGCACAAGTCTGGATGAGGCACCCTGGATGGGGTGTGGGAACAGTGAGATGTCATTTTGCCATGTGTCTGTCAGTAGTATGGCTGTAGTGAGAAAAGGCCAGTATATCTGGAGGGACCTCATGACTGGGGGGTGTGGACCTATCAGTAGATGTCACATGGATCTGAAGACTGGAGGGATATAGATACCTAAATGGTTTACAACTTGAAAGAGGCCAGCATATCTTTATCATGGTCAGGTTGACAAGTCCTACCTTATATGGATACCAGAAATTCTCAGAGGACCAGAAAGTGGAGGAAACATTAATTAGTGGAGAAAGCTCTGATTGGCTGAGAAAACTTTGACTTGATTATGGTGATTTTTTTCATTATCAAATTAGATGGAGCTTGAAATAGAGATGACATCATGAAAAATGAACTCACATTTCTTGCACATTTCAGCATGTGGAGTGAGAAATTCATACCAATTACATAAAAGATTCTGTTTGTTTTATTATTTTTAATTAAAATTGTTTTTAATGTTTATTTATTTTTGAGAAAGACAAACAGAGCATGAGCAGGGGAGGGGCAGAGAGAGATGGAGACACAGAATCTGAAGCAAGGAAGCTCCAGGCTTTCAGCTGTCAGCACAGAACCTGATGTGGGGCTTGAACCCACAAACCATGAGATCATGACCTGAGCTGAAGAGTCAGATGCTTAACTGAGCCACCTAAGTGCCCCAAGACACTGTTTTAGTTATGACATTGGTATGGCTGTTAGCAAAGGCCCAAAGAACAGTTCCTTAAAGAAGATACAGGGATACCTGACTGGCTCAGGAGGTAGAACATGTGACTCTTGATCTTGGGGTTGTAGGTTTGAGCCCCACGTTGGGTGTAGAGACTAGTTAAAAATAAAATCTTTAAGGGGCACTCAGTTAAGTGTCCAAATCTTGGTTTCCACTCAGGTCATGATCTCACGATTCGTGTGTTTGAGCTCAGTGTTGGGCATTGACTGGCAGCATGGAGCCTTTCTTGGGATTCTCTTTCTCTCCCTCTCCCTCTCCCCCCACTGCCCCTACCCCACTCACACTGTCTCTGTCTCTTTCAAAATAAATAAATAAAGAAGTAAAATCTTTATAAATAAAAAGAAGATATAAATATAGTTTTCTCTCACCTAACAATCTGAACATAAGCATTACAAGACCAATATGGTGGCTTCACAATACTGAGGATCCTATCTTGTTCCCCTGGCATCCTTAGGGCATCTTTTCCATCTTAGAGTCTAGGACGGATGCTATGCTTGTTGGCATCACAGCCCCATTCTAACCAATGGGAAGGGTGGAAATGTGGAGACCACGGCCTGTGAGTTGCAAGTGTCACTCTCATCCCATGGACCAGAACACAGTCATGTGGCATAATGGCTTCAAGGGAGCCTGAGAAATGTCCACTTGAGCTGGTCCACCATGTGTCAAGCTAAAATGTGGGGGAGGTACTACCTAAAGGAAAAAGTGCTCTCTGTGCCTTGGGGAACTGGATGAGGTATTGAGAAAGAAGCAGCGTGGGGAGTGTGAGGTATCCCTGCCTTGAACAATGACTCCTTTGGCAATGGGGGCTCAGTTTCTGCTAAGAATCCATGGGTGGTTCCTCCACCCCCAGACCACTGAATTCCTGACTTCCTGAGTGAGCTCATGTCTGGCCCTACCCTAATGGCTTCTTCACTTTAGTAGTAAGTTCTGGAAGTACAACAGAGGCTGCTCTTGAGTTTCTGTGCTGAAGCTAATTTTTGGTAGCTTCTGGATAATGGATCTGTTTTATTCATATTTTTATTGTTAATAAAAATATAATTATATGACTATATATATAGTGTGTATGTATGTGTGTGTGTGTGTGTGTGTATATATATATATATATATATATATATATATATATATATATATATATATA